>NC_041383.1:658233255-658262789 GCF_002162155.2 Triticum dicoccoides | reverse complement strand
GACGTCCGACTGTGGTATTTCTTTTTAAGCCCTGTCTGTGATGTCGCTCAGACGTCCGACTGTGGTATTTCTTTTAAAGCCCGGTCTGTGATGTCGCTCAGACGTCCGACTGTTGTATTTCTTTTAAAGCCCTGTCTGTGATGTCGCCCAAACGTTCGACTGTGGCATTCTTTTAAAGCCGTTTATGTGATGTCGCTTAGACGTCCGACTGCGGCATGCATTTCATTTATTTACCTTTCGAGGCGTCGCTCCAGACACCCGATCGGTTTTCAGTTATTTATTTTATTTATCAAGTCCCACAATATTATCATTGTGATATGAGCATCATCCTCTGTTCATGACGCATTCATGCATTCATTGATTATATCTTTTGTCCGAACTATCTTGCGAGTACTTTCAAGTACTCACCTGGCTTGTTGATTTGGCCAGATTTTGATGAAGGCGATCTCATGGATGAAGAGTTTGATAGCGAGTCCAACGCCTAGAGGAGTCCCAGTCAGTCCCGTGCGATCCTGTCTTGGTCATTGTATTATCCGCTTCTGCCACTCCAAATAAATTCATCGAGCCTCACCTCGACGCTTGATGTGCTGCCAGTAGATGTCAAGTTATCCACCACCACTTTTCCTCAAGCTAGTAGCATACCACCACACCCCTGTGTCATAACCGCCCTTATGTAAGATATTGGCGGGTCTGTAATAAATTGTTGAGCGGCCTCAGCTCAACCCTGTAATATATTTGATACTACTGGTTCTCTGTTTATCAAGCTTTTGTCTACCAGAAAGGATGACTTTTCCTATACTGGGATTAAAAGATCGGTTTTATCAATAATCATTTTATTGAAAAGCCGGTTGAGGGAGTCCCAGATTAGGGGGTGTTCGGATAGCCGGACTACCATCATCGGCCGAACTATCATCATCGGCCGGACTATCATCATCATCGACCGGACTCCAAGACTATGAAGATACAAGATTGAAGACTTCGTCCCGTGTCCGGATGGGACTTTCCTTGTCGTGGAAGGCAAGCTTGGCGATACGGATACGTAGATCTCCTACTATTGTAACCGACTCTATGTAACCCTATCCCTCTCCGGTGTCTATATAAACCGGATGGCTCTAGTCCGTAGAAAACAACAACCATTACAATCATACCATAGGCTAGCTTCTAGGGTTTAGCCTCTTTGATCTCGTGGTAGATCCACTCTTGTAAACATCCACAATATCAATATCAATCAAGCAGGACGTAGGGTTTTACCTCCATCAAGAGGGCCGAACCTGGGTAAAACATCGTGTCCCTTGTCTCCTGCCTAGACGCACAGTTCAGGACCCCCTACCCGAGATCCGCCGGTTTTGACACCGACATTGGTGCTTTCATTGAGAGCTCCTCTGTGCCGTCACCGATAGGAAGGATGCCTCTTCCCGTCTTCAAGGATGGCATCTTCACCGATGGAGCCTTGGCCGCCGGCCAAACTATCCGGCTAGGAGGTTTTCTTCTGACCGCCTGTCCGGCCACCGCTTCAACGATGACCTCTCGTGTCATCAAGAGCAATCTTCACGTCAACTCGGAATTCGCCGAGCAGTTAGATCCAGCAGAGCTCTCGTCTGTAAAAGAACTCTTGGATCGGATCGCCGCCCTGGGAGTCGCTACAGACTACAATCGGATCGGGCTTAAAACCGATCTAAGAGAGATTAACTCTCCCCAGGTTACCCACCACGTCACGGTGGTAGAGGAACATTGCGACGATCCTTCTCCCATATTGAAAACTAGTCGTGTCCGGGCTACCGAACCCTCCATGCCGGATTCCCGCGGAGGAGCGGATTCCGATCAAGCACTGAACATAAAGTCAGGCATCGGACCGGACTCGTTGGACAACGTTCCACTTTCCAAGCTTCCAAATTCGGAAACTTCTCGGCCCTTGAGCCTCGAGATGGGCAGGGTCCCGGGCTCAATTAGGCCCGCCCGTCCAGATATATGCGATCTATCTCTAATCCGGCAAGAGCCAGCCGAAACAGTACATCATTACTGGGCCAGATTCCTCCTGGTCATGGACCGGATAAAGGACTGCCGAGAGGAAAACACAATCTCGATCTTTTGCAACAATTGCACGGACAGGGGAATCTTGAACGCCGTCAGCCATCATGAAATCACGCGTTTCGCCGACTTGGCATCCATAGTGCGAAAGTACTGTGCCATAGAAAGTTTCCGAAAAACCGAAGATAGGTTTTGGGATAATCCGGCCCCGAACATAGCCCCAGTCCGCAACAAAAGGGTGCATTACACTCAGGCACCAAGTACAAGAACCAAAAAACAGAAGCCCCTTAAAGGGAATGGAACCGTACTCGAGGGATGGCTCAGCAAACCCTGTACAATTCACAGTACCAAGGGCGCCACCCCAACACATAGCCTTCGTGCATGTTGGATATTACGGCAGGTGGCCAAAAGTGGCGAGCAGCTTCTAGCCCCGCGAAACCACCCCAACAATACCGGTACGGTATCAACCGTCTTCGAGACTTTCGCATCAAACAATATGCGGAAACGAACGATCCACAGCCTTGCCGAAGTCTACCAAGTAGCAACAACAAATCCTTGGAGCGACGCGGCCATCACCTTCAACGCCAGCGAGGAACCTAAATTCTGAACAGCCCGAGCACCAGCCGCATTGGTCCTCAGTCCAATAGTGGACGGCTTTCGACTTACCAAGGTACTCATGGATGGCGGCAGCGGATTGAACCTCATTTACGAGGAAACTCTTCAAAAAATGGAAATAGACTGGAGCCGCATTAAGCGAAGCAGCAGAACCTTCAGAGGAATAATCCCTAGCCGGGAAGCACGCTGCACCGGAAAAATCACACTCGATGTGGTGTTCGGCTCACCGGACAATTACAGGTCCGAAGAAATCACGTTCCATGTGGCCCCGCTCAACAGCGGATACCACGCTATATTAGGACGAGAGGCGTTCATGATTTTCCAAGCCGTACCCCATTACGGGTACATGAAGCTCAAAATGCCTAGGCCCAGCGGGATAATCACTCTCGTTAGTGATCCGGACATAGCACTCCGCGCCGAAAACAAAATAGCCGCATTAGCCCTGGAGGCACTATCCGAAGCCCTAGCGGCAGAGGAACTCACCGCGCTACGCACTACGGTGCACAGAGACGACGTGATACTCGATAAGAGATCCAAGTCCACCTCCTTTAAACCAGCGGACGAAATTATAGAATTCCAGGTCCACCCAACGGACCCGACAAAGACAGCCTCCATCGGGGCATAGTTGAACCCTGATGTAGACGCCGCGCTGCGAGAATTCCTTCGGGAAAATTGGGACATTTTCGCCTGGCATCCTTCAGATATTCCAGGAATCCCTCGCAGGCTGGCAGAGCATAGCCGAAACATCCTAAAAGGGTTCAAGCCAGTCAAACAGGCTCTTCGATGATTTTCCGAACCCAAAAGACAGGCAATGGGAGAAGAACTAGCCAAACTATTGGAAGCCGGATTCATCAGAGATATCAAACATCCGGATTGGCTAGCAAACCTGGTAATGGTACCAAAGAAGGACAGATCCTGGCGCCTATGTGTCAACTTCAAAGACCTAAATAAAGCCTGCCCAAAGGACCCCTTCCCCCTCCCCCGCATCGACCAAATCATCGATGCCACTGCAGGGCACGATTCATTGTGCTTCCTGGACGCATACTCCGGCTATCATCAAATAAAGATGGCAGAAGCGGATCAAGCCGCAACGGCGTTCATTACTCCATATGGACCATTCTGCTTCAACACGATGCCCTTCGGACTTAAAAACGCCGGCGCAACATATCAGCGGATGATTCAGACATGCCTGGCTACCCAGATCGGCAAAACAGTAGAGGCATATGTAGACGACGTAGTCGTCAAAACCAAACACGTCGAAACTCTAGTGGACGACTTGAGAGTCACATTCGACAACCTCCAAGCATATGACATCAAGCTGAATCTGGAAAAATGCGTTTCCAGCATACCAGCCGGAAAGCTCTTGGGCTTCAATGTATCCGGTAGAGGAATTGAAGCAAATCCGGCCAAGATCCGAGCCCTATCGCAGTTGGATATTCCAAAAAACCTCAAACAGATCCAGAAATTGACTGGATGCGTGGCGGCTCTCAGCCGCTTTATCTCCCGCCTAGGAGAAAAGGCATTGCCCCTCTATCGCCTCCTCAGGCACACCGAACACTTCGAGTGGACGGATGCTGCCACCGCCGGACTCGAGGAAATAAAGGCCATATTGGCAACGAATCCGGTCCTGGCTGCGCCCAACCTGGGCGAACCTATGTTGTTATACATCGCGGTAACACATCAAGTAGTAAGCGCGGTGCTCGTCGTAGAACGAGAGACAGAAGGGCATAAATTCCCTCTTCAAAAACCAGTGTACTACGTATCCACTATTTTAACCCCCTGCAAGTCCCGTTACCCGCGCTATCAAAAGATAGCGTATGCGGTGTTCATGGCATCCCGGAAGCTCCGACACTACTTTGAAGAGTGTTCGATAACAGTGGCCTCCGAAGTACCCCTAAATGACATTATAAATAACCGCGACGCAACAGGCGGGATTGCAAAATGGGCCATTGAGCTCTTACCATTCGACATAACTTACAAACCCCGGCGAGCTATAAAGTCGCAAGTTTTGGCTGACTTTGTCGCTGAGTGGACTGAAGCCGAGCTCCCTAAAGAGTACGGCGCATACTCCAATTGGATTATGCATTTCGACGGCTCCACAATGTTGGCCGGATTGGGGGCTGGCATCGTACTAACGTCCCCAACCGGGGACAGAGTCCAATACGTACTCCAGATCATGTACACGGACTCCAACAACGCAGCCGAATATGAGGCCCTCTTACATGGCCTCCGGATTGCAATCTTCATGGGCATCCAACGCCTAGAGGTGCGCGGGGACTCAAACCTCGCAATATCCCAAGTAAATGGAGACTTTGACGCCAAGGATCCAAAAATGGCAGCCTATCGCAACGCCGTCCTTAAAATGTTAGCTCGGTTCGAAGGACTTGAATTCCACCACGTAGCCAGAGATAATAACCAAGCGGCCGACGTATTGGCACGCATCGGCGCAAAACGTGACGTTGTCCCTCCAAATATCTTCCTGGAACGGCTGTTCAAGCCATCCGTACTATGGGAAGAGGAGTCCGGAAACAACAAACCGAAGGCAGCCGCAGAACAATCTGACATAACCGGCGATCCAGCCGACGAAACAACACCCTCATCTCACGACATAATGGCAGTAATCGCCCCATGGACAGAGCCGTTCCTAGCCTACTTGCTTAGGCAGGAGCTCCCCGAAGACCATAATGAGGCCCGCTGCGTAGTACGGCGATCTAAAGCCTACAAGGTCCATGAGGGAGAACTCTATAAGAAAAGCACAACCGGAGTCCTTCAAAGGTGTATCTCCGAAGAGGAAGGGCCAGACCTTCTGGCTGAAATTCACGCCGGACTAGGCGGACACCACGCCGCAGCCCGGGCCCTTGTAGGAAAGGCATTCCGTACAGGATTTTATTGGTCGACGGCCCGGGCAGATGCTCAGGACTTAGTCCGAAGATGCGTCGGTTGTCAGCTCTTTGCTAACCAGAGCCACATGCCACCCACCGCCCTCAAAACTATACCCATTACCTGGCCGTTCGCGGTCTGGGGGCTTGACATGGTTGGACCACTTAAAGGGGGAACCCACAAGTAGAGGTACCTATTGGTCATGGTGGATAAATTCACCAAATGGATAGAGGCCAAGCCAGTTAAAACGGCAGAGTCCGGACCAGTGATAGACTTTATATCTGGGGTAGTACACCGTTATGGTATCCCCCACAGCATCATCATCGATAACGGCATGAACTTCACGGCCGATGAGGTTAAATCATGGTGCAAAAATAGGGGAATCAAGCTCGATTACGCTTCAGTCTATCATCCTCAAACCAACGGTCAAGTGGAACGAGCAAATGGTCTAATAATGAGCGACATCAAACCTAGACTAGTGCGGTCCCTTACGAAATCTGACACGCACTGGGTAGAGGAGCTCGACTCCGTACTCTAGGGGCTGCAGACAACGCCTAACCGTACTACCGGATTCACACCATTTTTTATGGTATACGGCACAGAAGCAGTTTTGCCCTGCGACATAATTCATGACTCACCTCGAGTGCGCATGTACGAAGAAAGAGAAGCCAAGTTGGATTGGCAGGACAGCTTGGACGCATTGGAGGAAGAACGCGACGTCGCCAAGGCTCATTCCGCATTTTATCAGCAGCAGGCTCGAAGATACCAAAGCAGAGAAGTATGGGCCAAGACTTACAACGTTGGCGAACTGGTTCTACGCCTGCCGGACAAGAAAAAGGACAAGCTCAAGCCCAAATGGGAAGGCCCCTTCATCATGGATAAAGTCTTGACCGGTGGAGCGTACCGTCTACGAAATGCGTCGGATAACCGACTCGAGCCGAACCCATGGAACGCAGCCCGCCTCCGAAGATTCTATGCCTAGCGCTGGACTAAGAGTTCGTCCCTTTCCCCCCGTCCAATTTTTTTTTACTTCAGCTGCCTTTTGTTTATCTTTTTCTTCTCAACCCTATTCATCAAAGCCTTAAAAGGCCTACTTGCGCATCGTTCGCAATTGATGTGCTATCCGCACTCATTATACCTGGGGGCTTCTTTACCAGAAGCTTAATTATAAGGGCTTCATGCCCAGCACATGTGTCAAGCCTCCACATGTACCTTTTATTCACCATTATATGCATCGATATGACTTAAGTTTTGGCCAAGCTGGGTTGCCTGGCTCCTGTGCTTACCCCTACATTCCCGATTGTTCGGCTAGGAGGTAAAGGGAGCACCTCTGCGATTGTTACTACCGGGTCAGCCGGATGTGTACCTTAGACTGGGTGAAGCCGAAAGCTAGCGTTCTTAAGGGAATATTCGGTGGTGACTTAAAAGATGGTTTTTTATCCACTTATTTATCTGCCCCCAGATGTTTTTCTACGTTTTTTCGCAGTCCCGACATGCACTTTAGGGCATGCCACCCCCAGAGGAAAGGAACCCTTAACGGAACTATTCTCCCTGGAAGATGTTTCTTACTACCCATGTAATATAACATAACTAGTTGGGCACTTGTCTGATAAAGCACTAATGACCCCTACGCCTGGTCTCCATGCATACCCCGGTTGTTTCATAACCGAGAAGGTATTCGGACACACTCCGGACTCTAGGATCCCAGGTCGAAGCGAAAAGGTCGGCAAAGACAAACGATCTACAATCCGGCTAGAAGGCATTTTATATGTCATTTTATAATACATTGTCAAATCGACTGATTGTATTCTTCCTCAATCCCGTCTAACAGGTTGTCTAATTTACAGTCCTGTTGGGAAAATTTAGCGGCCAACTCTACTTGGCCGTATACTAAACTCACAGGGATCTCCTTCCCATCGGGCCCCACAGGTCCGACTTCGGCCATGTGGTTGGGATCCGCCTTCTTGTACCGCGTCTTTACCATGGCCCAATCCTCCCTGGCACCTTGGCGGCAGGCCGAAATCTTCCATAAATGGAAGCGCTGCCGCACTCCCTGAAGCTTCTCCGCAAGCTCCCCAAGACCCTCGGGTAAGGAGAAGGCTGGCCATAAAGCCTGGTTGACGCCGCTCATTGCCTGCCGAACTCGTTCGATCAGTTGCAACAATTCGGGAAGTTGATCACCCGTTGATATGGGCATCCCCTCCGCAGGGCGACCTGTGAGCATACCTGCAGACATATTCTGTCAAATCGACTTCCTCGCCGAACTCTTCTTTTCAAAGGAGTTCGCTCAAGCACTTACTATAGATGCCGCGACGTCATTTTTTAGACTTGCGCAAAGGCCAAACGCTACTTATCTTTCTAAAATAATGCGTTACCAGGAGAGGTCCCTGTGTTTCCTCCTGCGCCAGAGAGTGCGGCCTCAAGTTGGGCCTTGCACTCCTGCAGCTCCTGAGACAGTTGGGTATTCTTCTCGGTAAGATCCTACGTTTCATATGATCCTTAAATCAGTTAGTATAACTACTTTAAGTCTCGGGGGCTACTAGCATATACAACTATTAAATTCTCTTACCCGTATGTCTCTTACATACTGCTCCGTGGCTCTGGTAAAACCATCTTGAGCAGCACGAAGGTGCGCGTCCCCCGCGTTAAAGGCATTTAACGCCTCGGGGGAGAAGCACGCGTCACGAAATACTGTCCGGCGGCGCCTGTGATTCATGGCACTCTCCACCTCAGACTTGGTGGCGGACAGTCTGTCGGCATCCTCCGTCGGAGGAACATCTGGCTCGCGCCTTGCGCACGCCTCCCCCTCCAGACCAGGTGCTGGAGCCTGGCTGGTAGAGGTTCGATTGGCAACCTCCACGCCCACAGTCCGGCGGACGCCTTTTTCCCTACAAAAGTCATGAGCAGTCAAACGCTTCCTAGGAACGTTGCTCTAAATAATGAATTGTGAGATACACCTTTGCGGTGACGTTTCAGTCCGCGTCGCGCTCCTCTTCCGCCTACTGGTCCGGACTGGCCTTTGTTGGTCAGCCACCGCGGGCTCGGCCTCTCGCCCTAGGGGCGCCTCCTGCACGGCGCCATCATATACGGTGGTCAGAAATAAGCAAGGAAGGAATGACGGTGTTAGGACTTCGGTCACAATCACCTGGGAAGCCGGATATAGTCCGGGATAGTCGGCCGTGATGGCGACTAAGGCATTGTCCATGCTGAGCTGGTGGAACACCCCGTCGATTAGCTCCACCTTTATGTCCGGATCCTCTTCGGAGGCCGGATCCCGCGATCTCTCTGGATCCTCGGGTTGCGGAGCTGGACTTAGCATGTCCTCCACGATCCGGTGCAGTTCCTGCGTCGAAAGAAGAACACAATATAAGAAACTTAAGTTTAAAAAAGCATGGGTCGGGCACGCAGAGTGTTCGCTTACCCAAGGCCGGGAATTATTCATGGAGAACCCATTTAACGGGTTCATCCGAAGGAAATCCTCCTTCTCCCCCTTATACAGGCCGGACAGGATCGTCACCAGGTCTTCGACCGAATCCGGCCCTTTACGGCCATAACGGGTGGCATCGTCCTCCCCGTTGAAATCCCACATGGGGTGGCCCCTGTATTGTGGTGGCTGCACCCCCCGCATAATGCATGTTGCCATGACTCCAATCATGGTCAACCCGGAATGGGACAGTAACCTTATTCGGCCCATCAAATAATGGACGCTCTTGTCTTCCTCCAGTTGGGGGCTCCGCGGACGCCAACTAAGGCGTTTCTTCAAGGAGCATTGCTGAACTCTGGGAGGCCGATCCGAACAGGGTCCGGCAGCGGAGCGTCTTCTATATAAAACCATCCTGAAGGCCAGTCTTTGGACGCCTTCTTAGGGGTTCTGGATGGATATCCGGTCCCGGCAATACGCCATATTTCGGCGCCGCCCACTTGATATATGGACCCCTCGTGAGAGCGTGGTACAAGGCAGAACAACCTCTTCCACAGCGCAAAATGGGGCTCGATGCCCAGGAATAGCTCGCAAAGAGCTACGTAACCCGCAATGTGTAGGATTGAGGCGGGCGTGAGGTGATGAAGCTGGAGTCCGTAGAACTCCAGGAGCCCGCGGAGGAATGGATGTACAGGAAATCTGAGCCCCCTTATCAGATAAGGGACGAAGCATACCCGCTCCCCTTTGTTGGGACTTGGGGTAACCTCCGCTTGCTTCCCACCTTTGTAGGTGGCCAGCCCGGCTCGAACCGGAACCATAAAGGCCAGAGGGAGATATCCCCCCACTTGGAGCTTCACCAGCTCGTTGTGCGGAACAGAGTATCTCCTCCAATCTCCTGGCAAAGGGCTGGGAGCGCGAGAAGAGGAGCCGTGTTGATGGTCCATGATGGAATGGATTCTTGGTCGAAAGCGCTCCGATGAGTATTTGCGGGAGGAAGATGGCGATTTGGATCTGGATTCTTGCCTCCCTTATACGCAGATTATTTGCACAACTAGGGGGTAAAACATAAAAGACACCCTGGCTTTTCACATTCGCGCGATGCGTGGAGGAAGGCCATTATTGGGCATGGAAGCCAAGACGCGCAACATTGATGAGGAGGCCAGACACTGTTCGGCAGGTACGAAGAACTTGAAGGAGAACCCGCCTTGCAACACCGAAGACTATACACACGCTGGACTTATCATCATTGAAGCCTGGTTTGGGGGCTACTGAGGGAGTCCCGGATTAGGGGGTGTCCGGATAGCCGGACTACCATCATCGTCCGAACTATCATCGTCGGCCGGACTATCATCATCATCGACCGGACTCCAAGACTATGAAGATACAAGATTGAAGACTTCGTCCCGTGTCCGGATGGGACTTTCCTTGGCGTGGAAGGCAAGCTTGGCGATACGGATACGTAGATCTCCTACTATTGTAACCGACTCTACGTAACCCTAGCCCTCTCCGGTGTCTATATAAACTGGATGGCTCTAGTCCGTAGAAAACAACAACCATTACAATCATACCATAGGCTAGCTTCTAGGGTTTAGCCTCTTTGATCTCGTGGTAGATCCACTCTTGTAAACATCCACAATATCAATATCAATCAAGCAGGACGTAGGGTTTTACCTCCATCAAGAGGGCCCGAACCTGGGTAAAACATCGTGTCCCTTGTCTCCTGTTACCATCCGCCTAGACGCACAGTTCGGGACCCCCTACCCGAGATCCGCCGGTTTTGACACCGACACCGGTCGTTACAGACTTGGTAACCAGAGCCAGGCTGACTGTAGGATGCCACTAGGTGCGATTGCTAATTAGTTATTAGCATGATAGAGTTATTCATGTTTTTACAAATGTAGTCATTTTTCTGACAGTCAGCATAAAATTTATGATCTGATCAGTCAGAATTTTTGCCTACTTTTGTAGATGGCCGACAATGACTGCGAGTCTCAAATGTTCGCCAACGTGCCTGAGGGGTTCGTCAAACTCCTCTACTTCATCGTTCAGATCGCGATGGGGCCATCCGTGCGCCCAATCTTCACGCTTTATCCACACAAGATCAACGACAGCCTGACTATGCACCAGGCCGTGGTGCAATTCAGGGGAGGCCATGCTGAAATACGCCGTCTCTGATTCATGGGGAGAGCCATGCCTACAGAAAGGCATGCTATGCAGATGACTGCCCGCGAGATGATAGCCCGTCTTCGGGATGTTCTTCCTGCAATGAAGACCCGTCGCTACCGCTACCTTCCATGCAATGTGCCTTATACCTGTCACTACTCTTTCTCTTGCCCCAGGGGAGATCGAGACGAAGACTTTGAGATGCTTGTCGAGTACCTCCGAGCCCTGGAGGCAGCATTCGACTGCATGGTGGATGACCTCGTAGCTGCACGCATGGACTCAGTTCATGGCTGTGCTGCTAACAGGAGGGAACTCCTACACACCGCTCCGCCATTGACTTTTTTGTCATCCGCAGCCTCTCACTCACCTTCCATACTCGCCACTGCTCGTCGTCTGCCTACCACAGAGGAATTTAACCAGGCTATTGCACCCACTCCCGTCCGCTCTGCACCACTTGTTGCACCCACTCCCGTCCGCTCTGCACCACTTGTTGCACCCACTCCCATACGTGCTACCCCACCTATTCCACCCACTCGCATTCGTGTTATTCCACCTACGGCACCTGCTCCACCAGCTCAGCACAAAGTTTCTCGTCTAGCGTCTCTGCGTCTCACCCTCGGCAGGCCAAGGGAGATCCTCACCATCTCCGACTAAGTACGCATAGATGCCATGCGATGTATCGACCTGTGTAATATGTTTTATGTACATAGGTTGTGAGAAGTAGCCTGTTTGCGCACCATGTAGGATCTGGAGGAGTGCACTAGTTTAAATAACATGTCAGGATTATGTACGCATATCCTGAGTGATGTAATGTATAATTATGCCCGCGTGTAAGATATGCACTAGTTCTTCTCCGCACGAAATCGTGTATTTCCAAAATTATCCTGGAGTTTAAGGATGTTCTTTGTGTGTGATTTTATTGACTTTTGTGTCTCTCTTTCTTATCTTACGAGTTCACAAAATATATCCCCAGAATGAAAGATGTCTCGTCCTTGGACGCGCTCCATGCCAACTCAGCCAGAAGAAAATTATGGCACGCCGCAGAACCAAAATTCCACTCAGGGACAAACAAGTCAACAGGGCAGTGAAACAGCTTTCACACAAGTTTGTCATTTGTACGAACAGTGTCAACCGCAACACCAGGAAATGATGAACCAATTCATCAATATGGGAAGTAACCGTGGTCAATATCAACCGCAATCCAAATTATCTATGTTACAAAAGACGCGTCCTCCACAATTTTCTCATACTGACAAGCCTCTTGAGGCCTAGGACTGGCTTCGAGACATGGAGAGAAAATTAATTATCGCACAGTGTTCAGACCGTGAAAAAGTACTGTATGCACCACATTATCTCACAGGTGTAGCTGCATCGTGGTGGGAAAACTTCCTGCACATGCACCCCAACGAAAATGAAATCACCTGGGAAAAATTCAAAGAAGGTTTTCGTGGGGCACATATTCCTAAGAGCGTCATGAAAATCAAGTAGAAAGAATTTGATGAACTCAAGCAAAGAGCCATGACAGTGTCAGAATACAACAACCAATTCACACTGCTGTCTCGCTACGCCAATGAAAAACGCATGACCGAGATCAAGAAGATGGAAAAATTCTTGGAAGGCCTGGCACCCGCCCTTAAGTGCCAGCTAGTTGTGCATACCTTTCCAGATTTTAAAACACTGGTGGATAAGGACATTACCCTGGAAAATGAGCGACATAGCCTGGAAGATTTCCGCAAACGGAAAAGGGACCAGACTACTTTTTCTCGCAATCACAGAAGCAAGAAGGAATTTCAGAAGGGAGATTCACACAAAATCCCGATGAATAATTCACGTCCAAACAATAATTTCCATGCAAGAGACAAAGAGTTCACCTATCGCCCAGGCATTACCTGTTATGCTTGTGGAGAAGAAGGGTGAGGAAGTCCCGGACTAGGGGGTGTCCGTATAGCCGAACTATCATCATCGGCCGGACTCCAAGACTATGAAGATACAAGATTGAAGACTTCGTCCCGTGTCCGGATGGGACTTTCCTTGGCGTGGAAGGCAAGCTTGGCGATACGGATATGTAGATCTCCTACCATTGTAACCGACTCTGTGTAACCCTAGCCCTCTCCGGTGTCTATGTAAACCGGATGGCTTTAGTCCATAGGACAAACAACAATCATACCATAGGCTAGCTTCTAGGGTTTAGCCTCCTTGATCTTGTGGTAGATCTACTCTTGTAACCCACATCATCAATATTAATCAAGCAGGACAGAGGGTTTTACCTCCATCAAGAGGGCCCGAACCTGGGTAAAAACATCGTGTCCCTCGTCTCCTGTTACCATCCGCCTAGACGCACAGTTGGGGACCCCCTACCCGAGATCCGCCGGTTTTGACACCGACATTGGTGCTTTCATTGAGAGTTCCTCTGTGCCGTCGCGATCAGGAAGGATGCCTTCTCCCGTCTTTAAAGACGGCACCGTCGTCAAGAGAGCTTTGGCCGCCAGCCAAACTGTCCGGCTAGGTGGTTTTCTTATGACCGCCTGTTCGGCCATCACTCCGACGATGACCTCTCAGGTCATCAAAAGCAATCTTCACGTTAGCCCGGAATTCGCCGAGCAGTTAGAACCGATTGAGCTCTCCTCTGTAAACGAGCTCTTGGATCGCATCGCCGCCCTGGGAGTCACTACAGACTACGATCAGATTGGGCTTAAACCCGATTTGAGAGAGATTAACTCTCCTCAGGCAACCCACCATGTTGTCGTGGTAGAGGAACAATGCGGCAACCCTTCTTCTACGTTGAAAACCAACTATGTCCGGATTCCCGATCCCTCCAAGCCGGATTCCCGCGAAGGGATGGACGCTAATCAAATACTAAACTTAGAGTCAGGCATCGGACTAGATTCGTTGGAAAGCATCCAGCAAGTCAAGCTTCCAAATCCGGAAACTTCTTGGCCTTTGAGCCTCAGATCGGGCGGGGTTCCGAACTTGATTCCACCCGCCCACCCAAATATAAGCGATCTATCTCGAATACGGCAAGAGCCCGATGAAACAGTACATCATTACTGGGCCAGATTCCTCCTGGTTATGAACAGGATAAAGGACAGCTGCGAAGAAAGCGCGATTTCAATTTTCTGCAACAATTGCACGGACAAGGGAATCATGAACGCCATGAGTCGTCGCGAAGTTACACGCTTCATCGACCTAGCGACTATCGTACAAAAATACTGTGCGGTAGAGAGTGCCAGGAACACCGAAACTAGGTTTTGGGACAGTCCGGCCTTGACCACAACCCTAGTCCGAAGTAAAAGGGTGCGCCATACTCAAGCAGCTGGGTTAAAAACCAAAACGCAAAGAGCCCCTAAAGGACATGGAACCGTACTAGAGGGCTGGCTCAACGGACCCTGCAAAATCCATAGTACGCAGGGCGCCACTCCAACACACAGCCTTCGAGCATGTTGGATACTACGGCAGGTGGCCAAAAGTGGCGAAGGCTTTCTAGCCCCGGGCAAACAGCCCAGCAGTACCGGTACGGTATTAACAGTCTTCGAGACTTTCGCATCAAATAACATGTGAAAACGAACAACCCACGGCCTCGTCGAAGTCTACCAAGTAGCAACAGCAAATCCATGGAGTGACACGGCTATCACCTTCAACGCCAGCGACGAACCTAAATTCCGAACAGCTAGAGCACCAGCCGCATTGGTCCTCAGTCCGATAGTGGACGGCTTTCGCCTTACCAAGGTACTCATGGATGGCGGCAGCGGATTAAACCTCATCTACGAGGAAACCCTTCAAAAAATGGATATTGACTGGAGCCGCATCGAGCGAAGCAGCACAACCTTTAGAGGGATAATCCCTAGTCGAGAAGTACGCTGCACAGGAAAAATCACACTAGACGTAGTGTTCGGCTCACCGGACAATTACAGGTCCGAGGAGGTCACGTTCCAAGTGTCCCCATTCGGCAGCGGATATCACGCTTTGTTAGGGCGAGAGGCATTCACAATCTTCCAAGCTATACCCCACTATGGGTACATGAAGCTCAAAATGCCCAGACCCAATGGGATAATCACTCTTGCAAGTGATCCAGATACATCACTCCGCGCTGAAAATAAGACAGCGGCACTGGCCCTAGAGGCATTGTCCGAAGCCCTAGCGGCAGAGGAACTAGCTACGCTGCGCTCCACGGTGGATAGGGATGATGTGATACTCGATAAGAGGTCCAAGTCCACCTCTTTTAAACCAGCAGACGAAATAGTCAAATTTCAGGTCCATCCAACGGACCCCACAAAGACGGCCTCCATTGGGGCACAATTAAGTCCTGATGTCGAAGCCGCACTACGAGAATTCCTTCGGGAAAATTGGGACATTTTTTCCTGGCACCCTTCAGACATGCCAGGAATCCCATGCAGGCTGGCAGAGCATAGCCTAAACATCCTAAAAGGATTCAAGCCGGTCAAACAAGCTCTTCGGCGATTTTCCGAACCCAAAAGACAGGCAATGGGAGAAGAGCTAGCCAAACTCTTAGAAGCCGGATTCATCAGAGATATAAAACATCCGGACTGGCTAGCCAATCTAGTAATGGTACCAAAAAAGGACAAATCCTGGCGCCTCTACGTCGATTTTAAAGACCTTAACAAGGCCTGTCCAAAGGACCCTTTCCCCCTCCCTCGCATCGACCAAATCATCGATGCTACCGCAGGGCACGATTCATTGTGCTTCCTTGACGCATACTCTGGATACCACCAAATCAAGATGGCGGAGAAAGACCAGGCCGCAACGGCATTCATTACTCCATATGGGCCATTCTGCTTCAACACAATGCCCTTCAGACTCAAAAACGCCGGCGCAACATATCAGCACATGATCCAAACATGTCTGGGTACCCAGATAGGCAAAACAGTAGAGGCATACATAGACGATGTAGTCGTCAAGACCAAACACGTCGAAACTCTAGTAGAAGACTTGAGGGTGACATTCGACAACCTCCAAGCATATGACATTAAGCTCAATTCGGAAAAATGTGTCTTCGGCGTACCAGCCGGAAAGCTCTTGGGCTTCATCGTATCCGGTAGAGGAATTGAAGCAAACCCGGCCAAAATCCGAGCTCTGTCACAATTGGATATTCCAAAAGACCTCAAGCAAATACAAAAACTAACCGGATGCGTAGCGGCGTTAAGTCGCTTCTTCTCCCGTTTGGGAGAAAAGGCTCTGCCCCTCTACCGCCTCCTCCGGCGCACCGAACACTTCGAATGGACGGATGCTGCCACAGCCGGACTCGAAGAAATAAAGGCCATACTGGCAACAAATCCGGTCCTGGCCGCGCCCAACCTGGGCGAACCCATGTTATTATATATCGCAGCAACACATCAAGTTGTCAGCGCGGTACTCGTCGTCGAGCGAGAGACAGAAGGGCACAGATTCCCTCTTCAAAAACCAATGTACTACGTATCCACTGTTCTAACTCCATGCAAGTCCCCGTACCCACATTATCAAAAGATAGCATATGCGGTGTTCATGGCATCCCGGAAGTTGCGACACTACTTTCAAGAGTGTTCTATAACGGTGGCCTCTGAAGTACCTCTCAACGATATTATAAACAACCGCGACGCAACGGGCAGGATTGCAAAATGGGCTATTGAGCTCTTACCATTTGACATAACCAACAAACCATGGTGAACTATAAAGTCGCAGGTTCTGGACGACTTCGTCGCTGAATGGACCGAAGCCGAACTCCCTAAAGAGTACGATGCATACTCCAATTGGATCATGCATTTCGACGGATCCAAAATGTTGGCTTGCTTGGGGGCTGGCGTCGTCCTGACGTCCCCAACTGGAGACACAATCCAATACGTACTTCAAATAATGTACATGGACTCCAATAACGCAGCCGAATACGAGGCCCTTCTACATGGCCTCCGGATGGCAATCTCCATGGGCATTCAACGCCTAGAGGTGCGCGGGGATTCAAACCTCGCAATATCGCAAGTAAATGGAGACTTTGATGCCAAAGATCCAAAAATGCAGCTTACCGCAACGCTGTCCTAAACATGTCAGCTCGGTTCGAAGGACTCGAATTCCACCATGTAGCCCGGGATAATAACCAGGCAGCAGACGTGTTAGCACGCATCAGCGCGAAACGCGACGCCGTCCCTCCAAACATCTTCCTGGAATGGCTCTTCAAGCCATCCGTGTTATGGGAAGAGGAGTCCGGAAATAACAATCCAGAGCCAACTGCATCACCGAACTTAGACCATTCTGACACAGTTGGCGGCTCAGCCAACGAAATAACACCTTCAGCTCACGAAATAATGGCAGTAATTGCCGTGTGGACAGAACCATTCCTAGCCTACTTACTTCGGCAGGAACTTCCCGAAGACCAAAATGAGGCCCGCTGCATAGTTCGGCGATCTAAAGCCTACAAGGTCCATGAGGGAGAACTTTATAAGAAAAGCACAACCGGAGCCCTTCAATGGTGTATCTCCGAAGAGGAGGGGTGGAATCTCCTGGCTGAAATTCACGCCGGACTCGGCGGACACCACGCTGCAGCCCGGGCACTCATAGGCAAGGCCTTCCGTACAGGATTTTATTGGCTGACGGCCCGGGCAGATGCTCAGGACTTAGTCCAACGATGCGTCGGTTGCCAGCTCTTTGCTAATCAGAGCCACATGCCACCCACCGCCCTCAAAACTATACCCATTACCTGGCCGTTCGCGGTCTGGGGGCTTGACATGGTTGTACCCCTTAAAGGGGGAACCCACAGGCACAAATACTTATTGGTCATGGTGGACAAATTCACCAAATGGATTGAGGCCAAGCCGGTTAAAACGGCAGAATCCGGACCGGTGATAGACTTCCTATCCGGGGTAGTACACCGTTTTGGCGTCCCCCACAGCATCATCACTGATAACGGCACGAACTTCACTGCCGACGAGGTTAAACTCTGGTGCAAAAATATGGGCATCAAGCTCGATTACACTTCAGTCTATCACCCCCAAACTAACGGTCAAGTCGAGCAAGCAAATGGTCTAATCATGAGCGGCATCAAACCCAGACTAGTGCGGTCCCTCAAGGAATCTAACACGCACTGGGTAGAGGAGCTCGACTCCGTACTCTGGGGGCTGCGGACCACGCCAAACCGAACTACTGGATTCACACCATTTTTCATGGTGTATGGCGCAGAGGCAGTTCTGCCTTGCGATATAATTCATGACAAACCTCGTGTGCGCATGTACGAAGAAAGAGAAGCCGAGTTGGATCGGCAGGACAGTTTGGACGCCTTAGAGGAGGAGCGGGACGTGGCAAAGGCTCGTTCCGCATTCTATCAGCAGCAGGCTCGAAGATATCAAAGCAGAGAAGTATGGGCCAAAACTTACAATGTCGGCGAACTATTCTACGCCTGCCGGACAAGAAAAAGGATAAACTTAAGCCCAAGTGGGAAGGTCCTTTCATCATCGACCAAGTCCTGACCGGCGGAGAATACCGTCTACGTAAAGCATCTGACAATCGACTCGAGCCGAACCCATGGAACGCAGCCCGTCTCCGAAGATTCTACGCCTAAATACCGGACTCAGAGTTCGTCTCACTCCCCCGTCCACCTCTTTATATTTTTTACTGTCCCTTGTCCCCCTCCTTCTTCCCACTTTTTTTTCAATACCTTTTATAGGCTGATTTGCGCTTTGTTCGCACACACTTGATGTGCTCCTAGCACTCATTATACCTGGGGGCTTCTTTACCAGAAGCTTATTAATATGGGCTTCACGCCCAATACATGTGTCATACTTCCGCATGTACCTTTTATTCACCATTATATGCATCGATATGACTGAAGTTTTGGCCAAGCTGGGTTGCCTGGCTCCTGTGCTTACCCCTACATTCCCGATTGTTTGGCTAGGAGGTAAAGGGAGCACCTCTGCGATTGTTACTGCCGGGTCAGCCGGATGTGTACCTCAGACTGGGTGAAGCCGAAAGCTAGCGTTCTTAAGAGAATATTTGGTCGGTGATTTGAAAGATGATTTATTACTTACTTATTTATAAGCCCCCAGATGCTTTTTCTGCTATTTTTGCAGTCCGGCATTGCACCTTAGGGCATGCCTCCCAGGGAAAGGAACCCTTAACGGAACTATTCTCCCTGGAAGATGTTTCTTACTAACCATGTAATATAACATAAATAGTTGGGCACTTGTCTGATAAAGCAACTATGACCCCGACGCCTTGTCTCCATGCATGCCCTGGTTCTTTTATAACCGTAGAGGTATTCGGACACACTCCGGACTGTTGGGTCCCGAGGTTGAAGCGAAACGGTCTGCAAAGACAAACGATCTACAATCCGGCTAGAAGGAATCTTACATGTCATTTGAAATTACATCGTCAAACCGACTGATTGTATTCCTCCTCAATCCCATCTAACAGGCTGTCTAATTTACAGTCCTGTTGGGAATATTTCGCGGCCAGTTCTACTTGGCCATACATCAAGCTCACAGCGATCTCCTTCCCATCAGGCCCCGCAGGTCCAACCTCAGCCATGTGGTTTGGGTCAGCCTTCGGGTAGCGCGTCTTCACCATGGCCCAGGCCTCCCTGGCGCCCTGACGGCAGGCCGATATCTTCCACAAACGGAGGCGTCGCCGTGCTCCCTGGAGCATCTCAGCAAGCTCACCAAGGCCCTCGAGTAGGGAGACGGATGGCCATAAAGCCTGAACGACGCCACTCATCGCCTGCCGAACATGTTCGAACAATTGCACCAGCTCGGGAAGTTGGTCACCTATTGACCCAGGCATTTCCTCTGCAGGGCGACCTGTGAGCACACCTAAAGACATATTTCTGTCAAACGACTTCCTCGCCGAATTCTTCTTTTCGAAGGAATTTGCTCAAGCACTTACTATAAATGCCACGACGAAGTCGTTGATTCTCCTTCAAGGAGCAAGACAGCTGGGCCCTAACACCTTTCAGCTCTTCTCCTAGCTGGGTGTGGGCATCTTGGAGCTTGTTTCTCTCCTGCTGCACCTTCATAAGCACCCTCTCGCCAGCCTTTAGCTGACGCAGTAGCTGTTGCTTGTCCGGATCTTGTCCGGCGCCCTCTGCAATATTATTGTCAGATTCACGCCGCACTTTGTTAATTAATTATCTTTTCAAAGTGCGTCTTACCTGCGGGGGTCTCTGTGTCTCCCCCTGTGGCGGCCAATGCGGCCTCAAGTTGGGCCTTGCACTCTTGGAGCTCCTAGGAAAGATGGGTATTCTTCTCTGTAAGATCCTGCATAAAAATTGATCCTTAAATCAGTTATTTTAACCGTTTTAAGTCTCGGGGGCTACTGGCATATATAACTATTAAAATTACTTACACGTATGTCTTTCACATACTGCTCCGTGGCTCTGGTTAACCCATCTTGAGCGGCACGGAGGTGTGCGTTTCCCGCATCAAAGGCATTTAACGCCTCCGGGGAGAAACATGCGTCACGAAGAACTGTCCGGCAACGCCTGTGATTCATGGCGCTCTCCACCTCAGACCGGGTGGCGGACAGCCTGTCGGCATCCTCCGTCGGAGGAGCGTCCGACTCATGCCTTGTATTCGCCTCCCCTTCCGGACCATGCGTTGGAGCATGGCTAGCGGAGGCTTAATTGGCAACCTCTCCGGACACTGTCCGGCGAGCGCTCTTTCTGGAAAAGTTATGAGCATTAATATACCTCCTGGGAATCCTTGCCTTCAAAAATAGCGGTGCTCCGTACCGTTGCGGCGACGTTTCAGTTCGCGTCGCACTCCTCTTCCGCCTGCTGGGCCGGACTGACCCTTGTTGGCCGGTCGCCGCGGGCTCGACTTCCTGCCATAAAGGTGCTTCCTGTCGAACACCATTGGTGCACGGTGGTCAGAACTAAGAATTAAAGAAGTAACGGCGCCAGGACTTCGGTCGTACTCACCGGGGAAGCCGGACACAAATCGGGGTAGTCAACCAAAATGGCGACTAAAGCAACATCTACGCTGAGCTGGTGGTACACCCCGTCGATCAGTTCCACCGCTAAGTCCGGATCCTCTTCGGAGGCCGGATCAAGGGACCTTTCTGGGTCTTCGGGTTGTGGGGCTGGGCTTTTTATGCCCTCCACATCCCGACGCAGTTCCTGTGTCAAAATCATACAATAAGACAATTGCCTTTAAAGGCACGGTTCAGATATGCATGCGACCGCTTACCCAGCTCTGAGGGTTGTTCATGGAAAATCCGTTCAGAGGATTCGTGCGGAGGAAGTCCTCCTTCTCCCCCTTGTACAAGCTGGACAGGATCTTCACCAGATCGTCGGCCGAGCCCGGTCCCTTGCGGCCGTAGCGGGTGGCGTCGTCGTCCCCATTGAAGTCCCACATGGGGTGGCCCCTATATTGGAGCGGCTGCACCCCACGCATAATGCATGTGGCCATGACTCCGATCATGATTAATCTGGAATGGGCTAGCAGCCGTATCCGGCCTATCAAGTAATGGACGCTACTATCATCTTCTCGTTGAGGACTCCGTGGGCACCAACTTAGGCGTTTCTTCAGGGGAGCGTTGCTGAACTCCGGAAGGCCGATCCGGACTGGATCCGGCAGCGGAACGTCCTCCATAACAAACCACTCCGAAGGCCAATCTTCGGACGTCTTCCTTGGGGTCCCGGATAGGTATCCGGTCCCGGCGATGCGCCATATTTCGGCTCCGCCCACTTGATATATCGACCCCTCATGAGAACGGGGTACGAGGCAAAACATCCTCTTCCACAGCGCAAAATGGGGCTCAATGCCCAAGAACAGCTCACACAGAGCTACGAAGCCCGCGATGTGCAAAATAAGGGCAGGTGTAAGGTGATGAAGCTGGAGTCCGTAGAACTCCAGGAGCCCCTGGAGGAACGGATGTATAGGAAATCCGAGTCCCCTTATTAAGTAGGAGACGAAGCACACCCGCTCTCCTTTGGAGGGATTGGGGGCGCTCTCCGCCTACTTCCCACCTTTGTAGGTGGACAGTCCGGCTCGAATCGGAACCATGTAGGCCGGGGGAAGATATCCCTCTGCTTGGAGCGTCACTAACTCACTGTGTGGGACTGAGCATCTCTTCCAATCTCCTGGCTTAGGGCTGGGGGCGCGAGAAGAGGAGCCGCGTCGACTGTCCATGTTGGAATGGGTTTTGTGTCAGATGTGCCTCGATGAGTGCTTGCGGAAGGAGGATGATGCAATTTGGATCTGGATCCTCGCTCTCTTATAGGCAGCTTATTTGCGCAGCTAGGGGGTAAAACATAAAAATACCCTGGCTTTTCGCATTGGTGCGACGCATGGAAGAAGACCATTATTGGACGCGGAAGCCGAGGAGCGCAGCATTTATGAAGCAACGGGACACTATCCGGCAAATATATGGAGCATGAAGAAGAGCCCGCCTTGCAAACGCCGAAGACAACATACGCGCCGGATTCGTCGTTATTGAAGCCTGGTTCGGGGGCTACTGAGGGAGTCCCGGACTAGGGGGTGTCCGGATAGCCGAACTATCATCATCGGCCGGACTCCAAGACTATGAAGATACAAGATTGAAGACTTCGTCCCGTGTCCGGATGGGACTTTCCTTGGCGTGGAAGGCAAGCTTGGCGATACGTATATGTAGATCTCCTACCATTGTAACCGACTTTGTGTAACCCTAGCCCTCTCCGGTGTCTATATAAACCGGATGGCTTTAGTCCATAGGATGAACAACAATCATACCATAGGCTAGCTTTTAGGGTTTAGCCTCCTTGATCTCGTGGTAGATCTACTCTTGTAACCCAAATCATCAATATTAATCAAGCAGGACGTAGGGTTTTACCTCCATCAAGAGGGCCCGAACCTGGGTAAAAACATCGTGTCCCTCGTCTCCTGTTACCATCCGCCTAGATGCACAGTTCGGGACCCCCTACCCGAGATCCGCCGGTTTTGACACCGACAAAGGGCACTATGCCAAGAAGTGTCCCAAGCCAAGGAACTCAACCCCGAAGCTCAATAATGGTGGCAATAATTCAGCACCAAAGCGAAGCAATTTCAACCCCAACAACAACCACCGGAAAGGTCACCTGAACCATGTGACCCGAGAGGAAGCACAGAACGCCCCAGATATCGTACTCGGTACGTACCCCGTCAACACAATACCTGCCATGGTTTTGTTTGATTCTGGAGCTTCTCACTCATTCCTTTTGAAAAGTTTTGCTTTGCAAAATAATTTTTCGATGCTTCCCTTGGAAAAATCAATGATCGTCAAGTCCCCTGAATTAAGCAAGTGAACCAAAGTTACTGTCAAGGTGTGGTTATTGAATTTGAAGGATTGAAGTTTTATGCCAACCTTATTGTGCTGGAAAGCAAGGGATTGGATGTCATCCTAGGAATGGATTGGTTAACCACCAACAAAGGTTTTATTGACTGCTTCAACCGTACCGTGATTCTCACACACCATCATGGGAAGAAAATAAAAGTTTCAGCCAAAGAGAGACAAATACCTCGACAACCTAGATTAAACAAGGTGGACGTTTCTGAGCTGAACAAGGTTCCCGTAGTATGTGAATTTCCAGACGTATTTCCAGAAGAACTACCGGGCATGCCACCAGACCGTGAGATAGAATTCAGCATTGAGCTAGCACCCGGAACCGCTCCTATTTACAAGAAACCTTACAGAATGGCACCATCCGAATTGGTAGAGTTGAAGAAGCAAATAAAAGAATTATTGGAGAAAGGATACATACGAGCCAGCTCCTCACCTTGGGGTTCACCAATTTTATTTGCCAAGAAGAAGGATGGAACAATGAAGTTGTTTATTGATTATCGAGCCCTCAACATGGTCACAATCAAGAACAAATACCCAATGCCCCGAATAAATGATTTATTCGATCAGCTCGCACAGGCCAAAGTCTTCTAAAAAATTACCTTGAGATCAGGATACCACCAATTAAAAGTACGAACAGAAGATATTCCCAAGACCGCCTTCACATCCAAATATGGGTTGTATGAGTTCACAGTGATGCCATTCGGACTAACCAACGCCCCCGCATATTTTGTTCACCTCATGAACAAAGTATTTATGAAGTATATGGACAAGTTTGTTGTGGTATTCATCGATGATATTCTGATATATTCCAAAACACCAGAAGAGCACGCCGAACATCTCAGGATTGTACTCGGAGAACTCAGGAAACATCAACTGTACGCCAAATTCAGCAAATGTGAATTTTAGCTAAAACAGGTGTGTTTTCTGGGCCACGTGCTAACCCAAGAAGGTATTGCAGTAGACCCGGAAAAGTTCAAGGCCGTACTTGGCTGGAAACCGCCAGCTAACATAACGGACGTACAAAGTTTCTTGGGAATGGCTGGATATTATCGGAGATTTATTGAAGGATTCTCCACTATAGCAAAGCCCATGACACAATTGCTCAAGAAAGGCAAGAAGTTTGAATGGACAGAAGCATGTGAGAAAAGCTTCCAAGAGCTAAAAAGCAAATTAACAATGGCACCAGTATTATTCGTGCCAGATATACACAAGAATTTTGAGGTATATTGTGACGCATCCCAGAAAGGCCTCGGATGCGTATTGATGCAAGAAGGCAAGGTAGTTGCGTATGTCTCCAGACAACTACGCAAGCATGAGGAAAATTATCCCACTCATGACCTGGAATTAGCAGCAGTCATCCATGCACTCAAGGAATGGAGACACTTTCTGCTTGGGAATCGTTGTGAGATATACACAGACCATAAGAGTCTTATGTATATTTTCACCCAGCCAGAATTAAATTTACGGCAACGACGCTGGTTAGAGTTGGTGAAGAATTATGATGTTGGAATCCACTATCATCCCGGAAAATCAAATGTTGTGGCAGATGCACTTAGTCATAATCCCAGCACGGACGACGACAGTATACCAAAATTGAGGCCAGAATTTCAACAGGAATTCGCCCGACTCAATCTAATAATGGTCACCGAAGGCAGTGTGTCGAATATAGAAATACAGCCTACCCTGATGGAAAGGATCAAGGAAGCCCGGCACGGACACCCCAGCATTGAGGGCATAAAAAGAAAAGTGAGTTTGGGAAGAGCCTCAGAATTCAACGTAGATGAGGAAGGAATATTGTGGTATGGAGAAAGGCTATGTGTACCAAATGTCAAGGACCTCAAACAGCAGATATTAACTGAAATTCACACAGCTCCGTATTCAATCCATCCTGGAGGAACAAAAATGTACAAGGATCTTCAGGAAAATTTCTGGTGGCACGGTATGAAGAGAGATATAGCCACGTTCATTTCCTGCTGTGACTCTTGTCAACGTATCAAGGCCGAGCACCAGAAACCAGCCGGACTGTTACAGCCAAATAAGATACCCAAGTGGAAATGGGACGAGATTGGAATGGACTTTATCGTTGGACTGCCACGGTCACGACACGGAAACGATGCCATTTGGGTCATAACCGACAGATTAACCAAGGTGGCACATTTTATTCCGGTAAAAACAACTTACACCACTCAGAGACTAGCCAGACTTTATCTTGCCCGTATCGTCTACTTACATGGAGTCCCTAAGACTATCATCTCCGATAGAGGCACACAGTTCATCTCTACCTTCTGCGATCACCTACAACAGGCACTGGGAACCCAACTAGCCTTCAGTACCGCATACCATCCCCAGACTGATGGGCAGACGGAACGCGTAAACCAAATCCTAGAAGACATGCTAAGAGCCTGTGTCCTCACCTACGGGAATAGTTGGGAAGAAAGTTTGCCATATGCAGAGTTTGCATACAACAACAACTATCAAGCCAGCTTGCAAATGGCACCCTTTGAAGCTCTATATGGGAGAAGATGTCATACCCCGCTAAATTGGTCAGAGACCGGAGACAGCCATATCTTTGGCCCAGATATGCTGAAGGAGGCCGAGGAGATAGTTAAGACAATTAGAGAACGACTCAAAACAGCTCAAAGTCGGCAAAACAGTTATTACGACCGAAAGCATCGGGAAAATCAGTTTTGAACCCGAAGAATTGGTATACCTGGGAGTTTCTCCTATGAAGGGTCTACAATGATTCAAGATTAAGGGGAAACTAGCACCAAGGTTCATCGGACCATTTCACATAGTGGCCCGACGAGGCAAGGTAGCCTACCATCTTGGCAATTAGGATATGTAGATTTCCTTCTCTATAACCGACTCTGTGTAACCCTATCCCCCTCGGGTGTCTATAAAACCGGAGGGTTTAGTCCGTAGAACAACAATCATACCATTGGCTATCTTCTCGGGTTTAGCCTCTACGATCTCGTGGTAGATCAATGTGACACTCCAAAAATTTTGGTAGTTTGTGTTTTTTCAAAAGAGCCTTGCTTGGTTTGAAAGAAGGTCATTTAAACCCTTCCTAAAAACCATCTTCTAAGTTTGCCCTCTCAAAAATCCTTTTCTTGGATCTAGTTTCTTTTAAAAAGAAAAACCCTTTTAGTTTTGGGTTTTTATTTGGTTTTGATCCCTTCTAAATTTTACCATGACTTCTATGGTGAAATTTTCCCAAAACCTCTCCTCCCACTCTGGTGCAATCCAAACATTCTGTCCAAACAAATAAAATCCATTTTTTGATTTTATTCCAACCATTTCTCCTCCAATATAAATCTGTCTTTTCTTTTGAACCTAGGTGGATTACAAAGCAAGTACCCTAATGCTTTTGATTTTTGACCTCAACTCAACACCCTTGGATAGTCCTTTGTACCCACAACCCAGAACCATCTTGATCTACTCTCCTCCTGTTCATATATTTCAAATTTCACTCACTGCAAGTTTGGACCAGATTTTCCAAATTTGGTGAAATTCATATCTACACCTCTCCAAAAATTCTACAAATATTCAGGCAGCCTCTAGATGCAATGAGAGGCCCCTCCACCAAAAACAAGCTCAAGGAAAAATGCCTACATGCCTAGATCATACTGTCGAACACCTTGCATGCACTGTTTCTGTCCATCTTCAGTTAAATTCAGAATTTCAGTGTCAATCTTCGTCAGAGTTCAGTCACAAGCTCACAGTGCACTTGGCACGTAGCTCACGGCCTGGCTTGCTTGTCCGGAGCCTCTCACGCGCGCTTGGCACCTTCCTGGCGTCGGTGGCACCCTGGCCCGCCTGCGCCGGCGTGTGTTGCGGCGGCCGTATCACCGTAGCGGCCGACAGGGAGCAGAACGGTGGCATAACACTGTTCGGCGCCGCCCAAACCCCCTGGTGGCTCCGCGTGGCCGTTCCCTCGCCAGCGCACGCATGCAGCACCGTCGCCGTGGCGCGGCACACGCAGAGCGCGCTCCTTGCCGCCGATGGGCCCGCGCCGCCCCGTTCCGTCGAGCTCCCCCTAAACAACCCAATCCCGGCGCGGTTAGCATCTAAACGAAACCAGGGAACACCCACGACGACGCTCAACCCCTGAACCCTCCCGTGCAACCACTGCACCGCCGTAATCACCTCGCCGGAGAACCCCGTTCTTGGCAACTGCCTCGGGGCGGCTATATATAGCACCCCGAGCTTGCTCTCGCCCCCGCACGACTCCACCATCTCACCAGACCCCGCCCGGCCACTGAACGAGCCTCGAGGGGCCTTTCCTCCTTGACTCCGGCCACCTCCATCCGCCTCGGGCTCCGGCATCGTTATCTCCGGTGAGAACTCCTCCGCCGCCCTACTTTCGACCGTAGCATCGTACCACCTCTAGTAAGATAACCCCCCCTCAATTTTGACCTCGCAGCTCTCTCCGGCGAGATCCACGACCACCCAAACCGCCCTCCGCCGGAGCAAGCATCGCTGCCGACGTGGTTCTCTCCGGCGACCACCACCACCTCCCACAGACGCGGAATGGCGCCCTGATCACAAAGGTACTCTCCGATCTCCCTGCCTCGCCGTGGATCGCCGCCGGCGACCACCGCGGCTCTCGGGCGCCGACGAGCCCCGGCTCCCTCGTTTGAAAATTCAAACCTGACGGGTGGGACCCGCCCGTCAGCCTCTCTTGTGTTTTTTTCGAATCATTACTGAAAGCGTACTCTGGCAAATACACTTCCACTCTGAACCGTTTTTCTGAATTTTTTCTGCAAAGCCCCCTGGAAGTTTTCTGTTTCATTATAGATGGGCCCTTGGGTTAAAACCCTTATAACTTTTTAACAGAAAGGAATTTTTGAGTGATTCTTTTTCTGTCCTCTTCAAATTTTCGTCTAGTTTTTTATCAAATTTATTTGAAAAATATTTGGAACACTTTTCTGTACACTCACGGTATTTACGTTGCGTGCATATCTTTTCTTATACCGTAGATACCGGAGGAGGTGACGGAGCTGAAAACCTCGCACAGTTAGATTCCGACTACTCCGAACCAGGCAAGCATGTTTCAACTCTTGATATGATGAGTGTTGTTGCATGTTTGCATTTAGTATGATCATGGCATGTTTATGAACAACTCTTTGAATGTTATATTTCATATACATAATCGGAAGGTAGGTTTCGGTAAGCATTATGTTGTTGGATACATATTTGCATAGCCATGTGTTGGCATGAGGATGGGTCAGATGGCAGTGTTGTGACATGCCAGTCTTATGCCAGAGTATTTGACTTCCGTGTCATCATGACACAAATCACATTCCCATTCATTCCTTCCTATACTGTCACATGTTTTCCGAAAGGAATATGGCGTAGTAAGTTGCGAACCGTTTTCCTGGTACACACCAATAGAGAGGCCGGGGTGAGGGTTCCATGGCCCTGGATTAAATCCCGTCATCCGGTCAGGGGGCATGGGTGTTTCCGGTTGGGACCGAGAGGGGGGCACCCCTTAGAGCGCGCGTATAGAAATTTTATCCCATGCTATTCGAGGTTGTGGCCTCCCCGTCTCAAAGTTTTTATTGGACGTTGTCCAGGGTGATTCCTGGCATCGTGAGGTGAAATGGGTGTGTACTAGTTAAATGTGTTTCTACTGAAATACTATAAACGGAACTAGTCCTACGTGACTATGGAAATCCGTTGACTGTGGTCAGTTCATTCAAACTCTGCAGAGTCTCAAATCTTCAATTGTCTTGTACTTTGTTCAAGTAATATATTCATCTTGTCTTGCCAGGTACCAACCTCAGTGACAAAACTCCGGTGGGATTTATATGTAATGGATCAAGTTAAAAGATTATTCTTTTGGATGGACTAATCTTGTTATTTACATTTTGTAGAAGCCCTGTCTGTGATATCGCTCAGACGTCCGACTGTGGTATTTGTTTTTAAGCCCTATCTGTGATGTCGCTCAGACGTCCGACTGTGGTATTTCTTTTAAAGCCCGGTATGTGATGTCGCTCAGACGTCCGACTGTGGTATTTCTTTTTAAGCCTTGTTTGTGATGTCACTTAGACGTCCGATTGTGGTATTTCTTTTAAAGCCCGGTCTGTGATGTCGCTCAGACGTCCGACTGTGGTATTTCTTTTTAAGCCCTATCTGTGATGTCGCTCAG
>NC_041383.1:658225479-658232928 GCF_002162155.2 Triticum dicoccoides | reverse complement strand
GCTCAGATGTCCGACTGTGATATTTCTTTTAAAGCCCGGTCTCTGATGTCGCTCAGACGTCCGACTGTGGTATTTATTTTTAAGCCATGTCTGTGATGTCGCTCAGACGTGCGACTGTGGTATTTCTTTTAAAGCCCGGTCTGTGATGTCGCTCAGACGTTCGACTGTGGTATTTCTTTTAAAGCCCTGTCTGTGATGTCGCCCAGACGTCCGACTGTGGCATTCTTTTAAAGCCCTTTATGTGATGTCGCTTAGACGTCCGACTGCGGCATGCATTTCATTTATTTACCTTTCGATGCATCGCTCCAAACACCCGATTGGTTTTCAGTTATTTATTTTATTTATCAAGTCCCGCAATATTATCATTGTGATATGAGCATCATCCTTTGTTCATCACGCATTCATGCATTCATTAATTATATCTTTTATCCGAACTGTCTTGCGAGTACTTTCAAGTACTCACCTGGCTTGTTGATTTGGCCAGATGTTGATGAAGGCGATCTCATGGATGAAGAGTTTGATAGCGAGTCCGACGCCTAGAGGAGTCCCAGTCAGTCCCGTGTGATCCTGTCTTGGTCATTGTATTATCCGCTTCCGCCACTCCAAATAAATTCATCGAGCCTCACCTCGACGCTCGATGTGCTGCCAGTAGATGTCAAGTTATCCACCACCACTTTTCCTCGAGCTAGTAGCATACCACCACACCCCTGTGTCATAACCGCCATTATGTAATATATTGGCGGGTCTGTAATAAATTGTTGAGAGGCCTCAGCTCAACCCTGTAATATATTTGATACTACTGGTTCTATGTTTATCAAGCTTTTGTCTACCACAAAGGATGACTTTTCCTATACTGGGATTAAAAGATTGGTTTTATCAATAATCATTTTATTGAAAAGCCGGTCGTGACAATCAACTCTTGTAATACTCATATCATCAAGATCAATCAAGCAGGAAGTAGGGTATTACCTCCACAGAGAGGGCCCGAACCTGGGTAAACATTGTGTCCCCCGTCTCCTGTTACCATTAGCCTTAGATGCACAGTTCGGGACCCCCTACCCAAGATCCACCGGTTTGATACCGACATTGGTGCTTTCATTGAGAGTTCCACTGTGTCGTCACAATAAGGCTTGATGGCTCCTTCAATCATCCGCAATGATGCGATCCAGGGTGAGATCTTCCTTTCCGGACAGATCTCCGTATTCGGCGGCTTTGCACTGCAGGCCAACTCGCTTGGCCATTTGGAGCAGATCGATAGCTATGCCCCTGGCCATCAGGTCAGCTTTGGAAGCCTGAACTATACTGTTGACATCCGCAGAGACTTGATCTTCGACGGATTCGAGCCCATGTCAGGTGCATCGTACAGTCACGATGAGCATGACTTAGATCTCCCATCGAACGATGTTCAGGAGAACGCACCTACAGCTGCCCTGGCCTTAGATCCGGAGCAGATCGTGTCGTTCAAGGACAGGTGGATAGACCCCGCCACGGAGGCCGCACACTCATCGGCGGTAGAGTCAAACACAGACTTCGCCTCCAAGGAGGCCCGCGTCATCGGACCCTCGGACTCGTCTCCGGCAATAGGCTCCAAACCGCGCACATCTGTTCCTGTCGAACCTGATCGGGCACCGATCATGGAGTTCACCTCCATGGATATCTGCCAGCACTCGCCCTTGGGAGACGTGCTAAATTCATTGAAATCCCCCTCTCTGTCAGGAGACTCTTGGCCGAACTATGTCCGGCTTGAGTGGGAAGCGGACGACGAAGAAATTCGTTACCCACCCACCACCCACTTGATAGCCACTGTCGATGACTTAACCGATGTGCTTGATTTCGACTCCAAAGACATTGACGGTATGGACGACGATGCCGGAGAAGAATAGGAACCACCGCCCACAGGGCGCTGGACAACCACTTCATCATATGATATATATATGGTGGACACACCCAAAGAAAGCAATGGTGACAAGGCAATGAAGGACAACCCCCTGGAGAAGCAATCTAATTGCCGGCATCAGCGACACCGCTCTAAGCCCCACCATAGCAAAAATAGTGATACCCGCACAAGAGACAATAGCACTCCGTATGATGCCGAAGACGAAAACAATCCCGCCCAGCCAGACTTTGAGCAGGCCGAATGGGAGGATGGGCAAGTTAGCCCTGATGAATAGGCAATGGATGGAGACTTGGATGATGATAATTACATGCCCCTCTCTGAAGACGAGGTGAGCTTCGGCGATGACGAATTTATCATTCCAGAGGATCCCGTCGAGCAGGAGCGCTTCAAGCGCCGGCTTATAGCCACTGCAAAAAGCCTGAACAAAAAGCAGTAGCAGCTTCAAGCTGATCAAGATTTGCTAACTAATAGATGGACCAAAGTCCTGGCAGCTGAGGAATACAGACTCGAGCGCCCAACCAAAAGCTACCCAAAGCGCAGGTTTTTACCTCAATTCAAAGAGGAGGCATTAGAGCCTACACTACGAGCGCTGGATGTGGCCGACCGGCCGCCATGTGGCTGAGATAAAGCGGCGCATCAGCCCGAACACGAGCCCACACCCCATTGCGAAACAAATAAAAACACGAAGGCCAGGGGCTACAGGCATGACCTGCGAGAAAAATTAGAAAACAAAGCAGGACAGTCAAGATCGTTCTACGGATCACGGGGGCGCGCCCCAACGCGTGACGATGACCACCGTGCCGGATACACTAAATACAAACCCGGCTAGGCCGAGCACTACAGACCAGACCGAGATGAACTGTGTCGAGATGTAGCCCGGCATAGAGGCGCCGCACACCCCCTATGCTTCACTGACAAAGTAATGGAGCATGAGTTCCCAGAGGGGTTTAAACCCGTGAATATCGAATCATATGATGGGACAACAGTCCCCGCGGTATGGATTGAAGATTTCCTTCTCCACATTCACATGGCCCACGGTGATGACCTTCATACCATCAAGTACCTCGCACTAAAACTAAAGGGGCCGGCTCGGCATTGGCTGAATAGTTTGCCGGCAAACTCTATTGGAAGTTGGGAGAACCAGGAAGACGCATTCCTGGATAACTTCCAGGGCACTTATGTGCGGCCACTGGATGCTGATGATTTAAGTCATATAACCCAACAGCCCAGAGAGTCAGCCAAGAAATTTTGGACTCGGTTCCTAACTAAAAAGAATCAAATTGTCGATTGTCCGGACGCCGAAGCCATAGCGGCCTTTAAGCATAATATTCGCGTCGAGTGGCTCGCCCGACACCTCGGCCAAGAGAAGCCGAAGTCCATGGCAGCCCTCACGACACTTATGACCCGCTTTTGTGCAGGCGAGGACAGCTGGTTGGCTCGTAGCAACAACACATCAAGAAACCCTAGCACTTCAGGCGACCAGAGATAACAATGGCAAGACCCGACGCTACAGACACTAGCGTCGCAATAATGGCAATAGCACCGAAGACATGACAGTCAATGATGGATTCAGTGGCTCTATGTCCGGTTAGCGGAAAAAGGCATTCAAAAGAAACAATTCGGGCCCGTCCAGTTTGGACCACATACTCGATCGCTCGTGTCAAATTCATGGCACCCCCGATAAACCAGCCAACCACACCAACAGAGAATTCTGGGTGTTCAAACAAGCCGGCAAGTTGAATGCCGAGAACAAGGAAAAGGGGCTGCATAGCAACGAGGACGAAGAGCCTCGGCCACCGAACACAGGAGGACAGAAGAAATTCCCTCCCCAAGTGAAAACGGTAAATATGATATACGCCACCCATATTCCCAAGCAGGAGCAGAAGCGTGCACTAAGGGACGTCTACGCGATGGAGCCAGTCGCCCCAAAATTCAACACATGGTCCTCTTGCCCGATCACCTTCGATCGTAGGGACCATCCGACCTGTATCATTAACGGATTCCACCTCACACGATTCCTTATGGACAGTGGCAGCAGCCTGAACCTGCTCTATCAGGATACAGTGCACAAAATGGGCATCGATCCCTCAAGGATCAAACCCACCAAAACCACCTTTAAGGGTGTCATACCAGGTGTAGAGGCCAGTTACACGGGCTCAATCACACTGGAAGTAGTCTTCGGATCTCCGGACAACTTCTAAAGCAAGGAGTTAATCTTTCCGTAGTGGCTATCACACACTGCTCGTACGAACCGCATTTGCCAGATTCAATGCGGTACCGCATTATGCATACCTCAAGCTCAAGATGTCAGGTCCTCGCGGGGTTATAACAGTCAATGGAAACATAGAGCGCTCCTCCGTACAGAGGAGCACAATGCGGCCCTCGCAGCAGAAGTACAGAGCAGCCTTCTTAGGTAGACCTCCAATTCGGCAATAAAGCCCCCGGACACCACTAAGCGAGTCTGGAGTACTCTACAAAAGGATCGGCCGACATGTCCTGAGCTCGCCTAGCAATTCGGCCTCCGTCCTAGTCCTAGTCAAGTGGTGAAATTTGTGCCGCGCGTACATAATTACGCACTAAAAATACCATGGGCATAGGTGGAGGCACAACTACAACGCGGCCCACAATTCGGATCAACCGCCCTAGGACCCATATACCTTCACACTTTTCTTTCTTTTAGGTCCCTATTTTCTGGAGGCTCCTCCGGTAACCTGACTATCGGGCCCAGCACGGGACGGAAACGCCAAGGAGGCAAGGAGCTTTTATGTATAAAGGAATCCCCAGGTGGGCTCTGATAACGATCGTTATACTTGTTTTACATACCCACACACAGCTCGCTCTTGGTCAGGACATGTCAAATAGTCCTATTTTGCTTATCGCACTACCTGTATACATACGCCTTGACGTATCATTCAAATAACAATGGAAAATAATGTACATCGTCAGCTTATTAATACATTTCTTTCTCTTTTTTCCAAACTATTTATTTATTACAAATCACATCTGTACATTTTGGTACATTCAGTTTGCCAGGGGCTTCAGTGTACCCCATAACATGGCAAGAAAGTCCAACACTTTCGATACTGCGGCACCTCGAACTTATAGCACTATATGCATCAGCTCCAAATCATGTCTTGGGTCAATAGTTGGGTTTGTCCGGCTCCCATGTTTTGCTGCCTTACGTTCCTCTATATTGGTAAGGTGGCACAAGGAGAACTACTGTGATTGTGTCCCGGTTCTTTCGGACGAGCACCTCAGTAGAGAAAGCCGAAAACTGACTGTCATGATACGGCGAGAGCTGGTCGCTATTCAAGAGGTCTCAAATCCTTAAAGATTTTTTCCGCTTCGGGCGAGGAATCGTCCTTCTTCGATTTAGGCGTGTATAGCACCCCAAGTTCGGCCTTCCGAATACCAGGGGCTACGCCAAAATTTAAAATTATAGACTTCTATGGCTAAGTGAGAGTGATAAAGCTGTATAGTCCGATTGTCTTGTTCATTGCAGTAAACACCTCCTTAAAGGACCCAAAATTTGGATAAAGAGTGTTTAGATTTACCCCGAACACCCCGGTACTAGTTACATGGGGGCAGAAGCCGACGACTGGCCAACTCTCAGATTTTATAAACGGCCACACAGAAGGTAAAATTTTAAATTAACAAGCATCATATGGCGCAAATGAACTTGTTTTCATATTACAGGATCAAATGAGTACATTCATTCAAATATTACATCCTTAGGACATTCCTCCACCACAAGGCGGGCGCCCTTCAGGACACCATCGTAATACTTTTCGGGGTGGCGGTGCTCCTTACCCTTCGGCGGCCCCTCCGTCACCAGCTTCTCGGCATCCATCTTCGCCCAGTGCACTTTCGCGCGGGCGAAGGCCCTGCGCGCACCTTCAATATAGACTGACCGCTTTATGATTTCAAGCCTCGGGCAGGCATTCACAAGCCGCTTCACTAGGCGAAAGTAGCTACTGGGCAGGGGCTCGGCAGGCCACATCCGGACTATGAGGTCCTTCATGGCCAGTTCGGGCGCCTTGTGCAGTTTCACCAGTTGCTTCAGCTGGTCGCTCAAGGGCATGGGCTGTTCGGCCCCAATATAATAGGACCAGAACAACTTCTCCGTCGAGCTCCCTTCTTCATCTCGGTAGAACTCTGCGGCATCAGATATGTTGTGCGGCAGATCTGCAAATGCTCCTGGAGAGCTCCAAATTCAGGTAAGAAAAAAAGAAAGCCTCCTTCACATGCTTGCTTTGCATATTGAATGCCTTACCCACCGCAATCTTCTTGGCCGCTTGAACGTCATGGAGGGCCTTTTGGGCTTCGACCTTGGCATCCTGTGTGCTCTGGAGGGCCTTCACAAGCTCGGACTCTTGCGTCTTAGAGTCACGCTCCAAGGACTCATATTTTTTGACAAAATCCTGGAGCTCTTGATGGACCTCGCCAACCCGGGCCTCTTGCTTCTCGCGCTCGGTGCGCTCCTTGGCCGCTTTGTCTTTGTCCTTAGTCAGCGCCTTCTTAAGGGCCGCCACTTCGGTCGGGGCCCCTATTAAAGTTCATGACGTTTCTATGAGCTTAAACCATTTTTTCTTTATCAATATACAGATGGGGTATTATGTACCTTTGTTCTCCTCGAGCTGCCTCTTCACGAGGCTGAGCTCTCCTTCGGTCTTCTCCAGGTCCTGCTTCAGTCCGGAGACCTCCGCAGTATGAGCGACAGCGGCCAGCATTAACGCCTTCTTATTCACATGGACATTTTCTGTTAGACTCCTGCGGATGTTATTTGATCCTCTGTTCGGCCTTTCTTTTCGAACGCCAAACAAAGCATCAGGGGCTACTGTCTATACTGTGATATTTTCTTATAATTTTATTACTTACCTCAAAACCTGTTAGGAGGCTGGCACAGGCATCGGTCAATCCGCTTTTAGCGGACCATACCTTCTCGATCACCGCACCCATGATGGTGCGGTGCTCTTCGTCAATGGAAGCGCCGCGAAGCGCTTCTAGCAAGTTGTCTGATGCCTCTAGATGGATAGAGGTCATCGGTACAGGTGGCTCGCCCCCCTTAGAAATAGGCTGCCTGCCTGAATCCGGAACCACTGGGGGTTCTGGAGCAGTATCCGGCTGGGGGCCAGTCTAGCTGCGGCCCCCGTTATCAGAATCCATGGGGGTCTTCTCTCCCATGTGCCCGGCGTCTGGGATTTTGCCTTGGGGCGTCTCTAGAACAGTATCCCCCTGGTCTGGTATCCTCTGAAAAAACACCTCGGTGTCGTCCGCAGGCTGGGGGAAGTGGCCGTCGAGAGTGACTCGTTGTTCATCTCCGACAGGCCCATAGACCCATCTGAAAGCAAAACATACCAGAAGTATGTTTGGCATGATAAGAAGCAATAAAGCAAAACATACCGGAAGTATTATAGTGTCCGGATACTTACGACTTTGCCAGGGGCTTGTCCCTGGGTAACCACTCCTCGTCGTTGTAGGCGACTGTGGTGGAGTGGTCTGGAGGGAGGGTCTTTCCCTTCTTGGACCCTTCGGCATCCCTAGATGGGGCG
>NC_041383.1:658221286-658224937 GCF_002162155.2 Triticum dicoccoides | reverse complement strand
TCCTCCTCCTCGTTTGCGTTGGAGGAGCGCGCCTCGGTTTCTTTGGATGATGAGTCCGATACAACCTTGCATCCAAGACCTTTCCTGGTCCACGTGGCCTTATTCTTGGCCTTCTTCTCCGGCACCTCATAGGGTGCTGGGAACAGCATCTCAGTTAAGAGAGGCGATGCTTGATCTTCGGGTAGTGGAGCCGGACAGTCAATTTGCTCCGCTATCTCTACCCAATCCTATTAAATTGGCATGGAGGCTTAGATTCCTCCCGCGAATGTACTGGGGAAAAGCACATCTTGCAAAATATAAATGCTTACTGGATTGGCGGGGCGCTTTGTGATGAGTCCGCGATCTTCGGCTATGGGCGGTGGTACTCGGTGGCCTTGAACAGCACCTTCCAGACGTGTTCGTGCATCGTGTCAAAGAGCTCTCCTAGCATCTAGTATTCAGCCAGGTTAAACTCCCATATATGGTAAGCCCGTCTCTGACACGAAAGGATCCGGCGGATGAGCATGACCTGGACCACGTTGACAAGCTTGATTTTCTTGCCTATCATGTCTTTGATGCAGGTCTGAAGTCCGGTCAGCTCCACCGATGAGCCCCAGGCTAAGCCCTTCTTTTCCAAGGAGGTGAGCCGCATGGGGACGTCGCATCGAAATTCAGGGGCCGCCGTCCAGTTGGTGTCGCGCGGCTCAGTGATGTAGAACCACCCTGATTGCCACCCATTCACGGTCTCCACATAGGAGCCTTCACGCCAGGTGACATTGGGCATCTTTCCCACCATGGCGCCTCCGCACTCCTCTTGCTGGCCAACCACCACCTTCGGCTTCATGTTGAAGGTCTTCAGCCATAGGCCGAAGTGGGGCGTAATGCGGAGGAAGGCCTCGCACATGACGATAAACGCCGAGATGTTGAGGATGAAATTGGGGGCCAGATCATGGAAGTCCAGCCCGTAGTAGAACATGATCCCACGGACAAATGGGTGGAGGGGGAATCCCAGTCAGCGGACAAAGTGGGAGAGAAACACTACCCTCTCTTGAGGCTCCGGGGTAGGGATGATCTGCCCTTCGGTAGGGAGCCGGTGCACGATGTCCGCGGCCAGGTATCCAGCTTCCCGAAGCTTCGTGATGTCCTCCTCCTTAACGGAGGAGGCCATCCACTTGCCTCCCGCTCCGGACATGCTTGGAATGACTTTGCGGAGAAGGAGAAAGCTTGGGCGCTAGAGCTCGAGGGGGGGGGAATGGATTAGCAGAGGAAGAAGAAGGCATGGGTGGAGAAAGGTGAATCCTTATTTCTTTATAAAGGCGGTAGAAACCATGCGCCTCTCCACTTGCCCCGCAAACTCACTTATTCCCCAAGCGTCGTGTTGATGGCGAGGTTGGGTTACCCACACCCACATTGATGAGAATCCCGTGATAAGGGGACACGATCTCTGCTCCGACAAGACGTGCCAAGGAAACCGCCTCGCAATATGTGCATCAGCTGGTTGATAAAACAGTTCGAATAATGACCGGGCCACAGTGTGATGTCACCCTATGAAAAGTTGTCAGCAGATTAGATTTGAGGAATATTATGCTCTCTATGGTGGCATGTGAAATTTGTTTTGCAGAGCCAGACACGATCCTTGTGTTCAAAATCTTTTGTGGAGTATTCGGAGAAGGAACCCGCCTTGCAATGCCGAAGACAATCTGCGCGCCGGACTCATCATCATTGAATCCTGGTTCAGGGGCTACTAAGGGAGTCCTGGATTAGGGGTTCCTCGGATGGCCGGACTATATACTTTGGTCGGACTGTTGGACTATGAAGATACAAGATTGAAGACTTCGTCCTGTGTCCGGGTGGGACTCTCCTTTGCATGGAAGGCAAGCTTGGCATTTCAGATATGTAGATTTCCTTCTCTATAACCGACTCTGTGTAACCCTAGCCCCCTCCGGTGTCTATATAAACCGGAGGGTTTAGTCCATAGAACAACAATCATACCATAGGCTAGCTTCTAGGGTTTAGCCTCTACGATCTCGTGGTAGATCAACTCTTGTAATACTCATATCATCAAGATCAATCAAGTAGGAAGTAGGGTATTACCTCCATAGAGAGGGCCCGAACCTGGGTAAACATTGAGTCCCCCGCCTCCTGTTACCATTAGCCTTAGACGCACAGTTCACGACCCCCTACCCGAGATCCGTCGGCTTTGACACCGACACCAACAACGGAACTCTCAATGGAAGCACCAATGTCGGTATTAAAACTGGCAGATCTTGGGTAGGGGGTTCCGAGCTGTGGATCTAGGATTGATGGGGAAGAAGGGACAATGAAAATGGTATTTACCCAAGTTCGGGCCCTCTTGAAGAGGTAAAACCCTACGTCATGCTTGTTTGTATTTGATGTATGGTATGGTTACAGAGTAGATCAACCTCGAGATCATTCGAGCTAAACCCTAAAGTAACAAGTTGATGAATGTAGCTCTCTTTCTAAATCCCTAAACCCTCTGGTTTATATAGACACCAGCAGGGTTAGGGTTACATTCGATCGGTTACAATGAAGGAAAGATCATGTAGATCCTGACTTGGAGGGCACACCACAACTCTGAAGATCTCCTGTTCGGTCATGGGTCCACACCCTAGCTTGGCCCCACAGTGGCCCATCAGTCCGGCCAATATGTAATAGGTCGGCAGCCTGGGGACCACTTAATCTAGGACTCCCTCAACCACAACCACTTGACTCAGTTGGGAATTGATCTTCCAGCTGAGAGTGTTATTGACAGAGTTCTTCTGTCACTGCCACCAAGCTATAAAGGCTTTGTGATGAACTATAATATGCAAGGGATGGAGAAAACAATTCACGAGCTCTTCGCAATGCTTCAGGCCATGGAGGTAGAAACCAAGAAGGACTAGTTTCAAGAAAAGGGTTAAGGGAAAGAAACGGAACTTCAAGAAGAATGGCAAGCAAGTTGCTACTCCCCTGAAGAAGCCCAAAGCTGGACCCAAGCCTGAAACTGAGTGCTTCTACTGCAAAGGAAATGGTCACTGGAAGCAAAACTGCCCCAAATACTTGGCATATAAGAAGGATGGCAAAGTGAACAAAGGTATATTTGATATACACCTTATTTATGTTTTCCTTACTAATGCTCGTAGTAGTGCGTGGGTACACTACAAAAAAAAGACACATCTGTGACATTTTGGGCCGAACGAATTTTTTTTCTGTCATACATATGACACTTCTATGACGATAATTGTGACAGAACCCGGTATCATCATAGATGTGGTGGGCTCCTACTTCTATGACAAAAAATCATGACAGAAAATGGGCTTTCCTTCCTGGGCGGGCCGGAGACGCAGCTGCATGACATTCTTTGGGCCGTCCATGATGGAAAAAACCGTGGTAGAAGCGAGGGGTAGGAAAATTTCGGGGAGTTGCCGGTTACAGTGGGAGGTCAGGGGCCGAGCGATGCGCGTTTCTCTCGTACACGTACGCGCGTGTGTGCGAGGCGTTGGCTCTAACTGAACCCGAGCGAGGCGTTGGGCTCTAACTGAACCCGAGCGATTGCACTGCAGGCTACGCGTTACTGAACCCGAGCGATTGATCGATGGTTGTTAACTGAACCCGATGGAGCTATTCCTTCGCTACTGCTGCAACTGAGGCAGATCGATTGGATGAACAGTG
>NC_041383.1:658219345-658219846 GCF_002162155.2 Triticum dicoccoides | reverse complement strand
ACGACGCATTCCGTTGCCTCCCCATGAACACGAGCCCTCGCAGTACGTATGCGCAACTAAGCGTTCGAGACCCCGCCTGTATGTACACATACGTGGTCGTATTTTCTTTCTTGCACCCTGGCCGTTGTACGTACGTGTACATGCTACGTGCGCACCTCTACTACGACACGTGTGCGCCTCTACTACGACACGTGCGCGCCTCTACATCGACCAGTATGTACGTACACGTTCACGACCAGGATGACAACGCTACGTACACTTCGACCAGGTGGGTCCCGACTGTCAGGCACTTCCTTGCCTGCGAAGATGTAGCTGGTGGGTCCCAGCAGTTAGGGGGGCGAATCGTTTTGTTTTTTTTTGCCCGGACGCACTTCCTTGTGTGCGAAGGTGTAGCTGCTGGGTCCCAGCAGTCAGGGGGGTGAATCGTTTTTTTTGCCCGGACGCACTTCCTTGCGTGCGAAGGTGTAGCTGCTGGGTCCCAGCAGTCAGGGGGGGCGAATC
>NC_041383.1:658207550-658218893 GCF_002162155.2 Triticum dicoccoides | reverse complement strand
ATCATTTTTTTTTGGACGACTTCCTTGCGTGCGAAGATGTAGCTGGTGGGTCCCAGCAGTCAGGGGGCGAATCATTTTTTTCTGGACGCACTTCCTTGCGTGCGAAGATGTAGCTCGTGGGTCCCAGCAGTTAGGGGGTGAATCATTTTTTTCGTGAAATACAGTGGCCCGTCCGGTGGGTCCCCGTTGTTAGGTGGAGGAATAATTATTTTGCGCATAATAAGGAGGCACTTCCTTGCGGCTGCCGTGGACCCAGCTGTCAGCCTCTCCGCGTACAGTCCACATCCGATGGAAGTCGTTCCTTGACCACGTTGACCACGCCACGCCGAGAGCACCACGGTGGTGGACGATGGCGAGGCCTAGGAAGGGGACGGCGAGGAGCGGGGAAGACGCGGCAGCGGATGCACACGCGGAGAGGAGTACGAGGGTTCACTGGTTTGGCTGCGCTGCCGTCGCCGTAGAATAACAGGGGGTGTGGGTGAGTGGAGGGATGGCCTGGCCAGCGGTGGGAGTAGTAGGGGGCGGTGAGGCCTCCGCGGCAGCACAGCCGGCCACGGGAGGCAGGAGCAGGCGGCACGACCGGCGCTGCTTTGGGAGGCTAGAGCAAGAAGACCAGAGGTTGAAGAAGCACGATGGCCGTTGGATGGACATCGTACGGTCACTGCAGCTAGAATCGTTTTTATTGACTAAGTTGACAAATCCCTTGGTACATCAACTTAGTAGGCCCACAGGTCAGCTTCCAAAACGGTGCGTCCCAGATATCAGGGGGAGGAATCATTTTTTGGGCGGGTGAAGCTAGAATATCCGAGATTGAAGAAGCACGGCATCCGTTGGATGGACATCCAACGGCCACTGCTGCTAGAACCGTGTGTTGACTATAAGTTGACAAAGCCTTGCATAAGTGTCAACTCTGTTTTTGTAGGGAACGCGTCAACTTAGTAAGGCCAGAAGTGTGTGGCAGAGAACTTATAGCCCATTTGAGATTTGTAAGAATGTGTAGCCCATTTTTGAATTCTAATGGAATTTACTACAGCCCATTTATAGTTTGTTAAAAGTACAGCCCATTTCAACCAACCTTTCAAGACAGAATTCAATAAAATTTCCCACATTTCGATGGGATCCGAATATTTTTATCCCGAAATTTCTAGTCAAATTAATTACAATTTCAATATAAATTTATATTACGTAAAAATCCAATGAAACATTGCGCTTGCAACAATTAATTAAATTAAATTTTCAATATTCCAAAAATAATATTTTATAAAGTAATCACTGTTTGGTGCATTTTTTTATAGTTACTACCCAGTTTTTATAATTACATGCCATTTATTATTTCTTAAAGCCCATTTTCTTGTTAAGCCTAATGCATCCCTCCTAGGAAAGATTTGCAACCCAGCGGGGCGAAGAATAACAACTTGACCTTACCTGGGTATTCCTCAAAAAAAGTATAGCTGGGCTAGACATTTTCAGCTTGAAAAAAATTAATATGTGGGCTGGATATCTGGCCTGGGCTAGACGGGTCACAGCCCGCCCAGTTAATACCTGCAGCGATGTTTTCGTTGTTGTTCAGAGGAGAAAAATTAATATCTGGGGTAAACATCGAAAAACTCTGCAGTGCTCACACCTCAAAAACACAAAAACTGCTCGAGCTGCTTGGTCCCAGCTGTCAGCCGCTTCTTGTGCAATTCTCTCATTTATTGACTACTCCCTCCTTTCCGGTTTATAATGCTCAATTCAAAAATCTCACCAATCAAGGTAGATGGCGAGTGGTGGAATACTTTTTGTAGTTTTGCAAAAGCACCTAATTAATGCTCTTGTTATCCTCAAAAAATTATGTTTATCAATGCATTAATAGCAATGCATGCATGCATAAAGTACATGCATTGGTCAATTTTCTCTTAATACTTGCATGCAATGATTTAATGCACCTTGGGATCTAAACATGTGATGGAAAACATCCAAATTGAGCCTTATAAAATGGAAAAACTAAAATTTTGAGATAAGCCCTATAAACTGGAAAGGATGGAGTACATAGGTTGACAATGGTGTGGGACCGTGATGTCAGGAAACCAGAAGGAAGCAAAATAAATTATAGTTATATATATATATATATATAATAAGGAGGCACTTGCATACGTGAGGCTATGGACCTAGTGGGTCCCCATTGTCATCCTATCCAAGTAAAGACATCTCCTCGCCCGCGCGCGCTTTCCGCCCAAAACAGTCAGCGCCGGCCGCCCCGCTTCCCGGTGCAGGCGATTGCTCCGCCTTCAAACGACACAAGTGCCGTCTGTCCGTCCATCTGCCGCACACATTAATGATAAGCGGTTGCCGAGGCGGCTACTCAGGCGCCACACGTCCGTCCCTCCGCCCGCCCACCATTGCTATATAAACTGTTGCGCCGGCCATAGCCGCAGTCATCCGCATCCGTTCCCTTTCTCAGGTCCACACCACTACTGCCCACCATGGCTTCCTCGCGCTCCAGCGCTCTTCGGGGCGGACGATGGACCAAAAGGAGATGGCAGTCATTGCTGCTGACCGGCTGGCCGGCAGGCAGCCGGAGGACGACGACGTCCCAATGGAGAACATAGTAGTCAACAATCCGACGCCAACCCCCTCCTCCGCACCATCCTTGCCAATGCATTGCACCATGACCATCGGTGAGGCCCGTGCCCAATATATGGACAGGGTGAGGCAGATGCGTGAGGAGCAGTTCCGAGAGACGCAGGCCGACGCCGCCTACAACCACCATCTCCTCTAGGAGCACCTGCAGGCGGAGGAGCAGATCGCCGCGGAGCGGGCGGAGTAGGAGGCGCTGCTCGACTCGTACCGCTCCGCCAGCAAGGGCCGCCTCGAGCGCTGGCAGTACCGCATGCGCGTGGCGGAGGCTGCGGCCGCCTACAAAGAGGGCGATGAAGCGGGCGAGGCACTGTTTGGCGAGACCGAGGACGAGGCAGAGGACAATGTCGGCTCTGACGAGTCCCCGCTCCGCTGGCATCGATGACGCCCTGCTCCGCCGAGGCCCCGCGGCGCCAACAACGAGGCAGAGGACACCGCCGGCTCCGCCGAGGCCCCTCCCCACCAACAACGAGGCAGAGGACATCACCGGCTCAGCGGAGGCCCCACCCTATCGGCAACATGGGGGAGGATTTCCACCGCTCCGCTGAGGCGCCGCCCGCCGGCAATGAGATAGAGGACATCGTCAGCTCCACCGAGGCCCTGCCCCGCTGCCAACGAGGCCGCGCCACACAGAAAACGAGGAATAGTAGAACACGGTAGGTCGCCGCCGCTCGGGTCCAAGTAAGGCCACCGCTGCTACCCTCAGATTGAAGCCAAGATAGGCGGGTTGACCATTGACGGCCGGTTAGCTTCTTGGCGGCGATGTGGAGTCGGAGAGCTGCGCTGAGGAAGAACGTTGCTTCTACTTAACTGTTGGTGCAGTTGGCTGACAAACACATGGGCCCAACAGGCCACATGTCAGTTATGCAACTGTACCTGCAGTTAAGTCACTGAAGCTTCTGTTCGGCTTAGCGGGACACAGGAGGGTTGCTTCGGTTAATTAATTATACCTCCAGCGCACCCCTTTCTAGTTTTTTTAGAAAAGGAGGATGACACCCGGCCTCTGCATCTGGGAGATGCATGCGGCCACAAACACCCCTTTTTAGTTGAAGAATGTATGAAATGTAATGAAATCTGGCATGTTTATATGAAATCTGACCGTGTATGAATGAATTTATTTCGATTAGTTCGAATTCCTGTATCACTGGCATTGGATGAACATGCAAAACAATACGTACTAGCATTATTCCCAGGGTGATCACCACGTTTGCAGCAGTTTCATATGTACTCCCTCCAGTCCTTTCTAGTCTGCATACAAGTTTTGTCTGCAGTCAAAGTATCTCTACTTTGACTAATCTTATACAAAAAAGTATGCACTTTCATAATGTGCGAAGTAAAAAGGAACAGAAGGAGTACAAAGAGTTTGAGCAGCTTTTTAGCGTTTCTGTACATTGCAATCAAACACACAGGCCTGGCAATTCATAGAGAACATTCAAAACAATCGATGACTATGCATCTTAGTGACTCACATGTCAGAGGCAATATTTACTTCACAACTAAAGAATAAAGATAAAATTGATCGCCGCTGCTGATAGCAAAGGGCGTCCCATTCGGAAATATCAAATGCATATCTTGCTAAAATCAATGAGCAAAATTTGAGAAGGTTGTCCCATTCCAAAATATCAAATGCCTACGATTGTGGAATGGGCAGGGTTTGCCATCAGTTCAGACATTGACATGGCACCTCGTGCTAAATAAACCAGCTGTTCTTTTTATGCAGTTCCACCAAAATAAACCAAATTCGCGTGTAGCTTGTATGATTTCGCCCTTATATGTTGCAACGCCTTGAACTTATGGGCACCTCCTTTCTTGTGGTGGAAATGAATGATTCCATGTATTAATGAACATTTTGTGCAGTTCCCGTTCAAATCAAGCTGAGCAACCCTGTTTGCACAAATACAAAAAAGTGATTAGTATAAAGCAAACTGTACTATGAATTGACAGTTTCAACAGGCACATACATGGTCCGTGTAGAGCACACTTTTAGAAAAATGGAACTCACCAGAAAGAATCCTAGAACAACATTGTACTCGCGCATCACAACAAAAAAATGGAGATTTGTCAGTCCTTCTGAGCTGAAGTTAGTTTGGTCTTGTGGGGAGTAATGTAACCATCCTTCAACTGCTCCTTCTAATGAGAAGATAGACAGGGCTTCTTCATCCTGGCATAATCGGAACTAGTCACTTCACATACACCATATTCTTCTTCAGAGGAAGATGATCCATATTTTCTCCAAAAGAAGGAAAGGAAATATTTAAAACAGCACAGATGAAGCACTTCTCAAGGACAATACCCCTTTTTCATGACAGTATCTAAACAGTAGCACAACACCAACAGAGATGACAAAGCTCAATCATATGGATGAAGTCGGTGGGTGAGTACCAACATTTGTTAGGAGGCTGATTGTGTAGAGCATACAGATGAAGCACTTCTCTGGAACCATTTGTTGCTATCTACGGGGGTGGCCATGCTTACTATATACTCCTCGATTAGTTTAATGTTTCCAACATCTTCTTGTGCAGTTCCACTAAAATATATGGTATCTTCAAAGAAGATCCCTGTTTGCACAAGTAGAGATAATTACGTATGGCATCAAATAAGTGGAAAAACAATTGCTTGTTCCAGCCATAGCAATAAATTAAGATGCAAAACTATATCATTACTTGTGTCATCACAGTTCCAGTGCTTCATTACAGCACCGGGAGTTGATTTTTGTTTTTCTTCCGCTTGGTCTTCCCCTTCATCTCTTGGTTCAATAACAGACAAGATTTGCCTTCAATGTAAGATTTGGCATGTCAATTAGGGAGCACAAGTATAGTACTAAACTTAATTTTCTGATGAAAGTGACAAAATACAGGCCAGCAGTTGTGAAATATCCTTATCTTACCTCAATGGGATATTACGGTGCACATACAGATTGGAAGTCTTGTCTCTATTTGTGCAGTTCACTAAAATCAAGCAACATTATCGTATAAGTAGCACAACATATGAAAACACACTATAGAATTATGTGAAAGAAGGCTAGTACTGACCTCTCATGATGCGGAATTCAAACAACTCACAAGAAGAAGATCTGAACCAAATTCGCCTTAACGGATAGGAAGTAAGATCTCCTCTTATGCAGTTCCGCTAAGATCAAGCAATCAAGCAACATTGTCGGTGTGACATTTTGGTTGAACTGCACAAAACACTCTTAAAACAAAAGTGTTTTGTGCGGTGCAACAAAAGGTCACAATGGCAACGAGGTGAAGTAGATAACCCTGTTTACACAGAGGTACAAAGGAAACAATTAGTGGTCAATAACGATGGATGACACAGAAGCCAACAAAAAGAAGCATGTACCTTATCTAACTGGGAAAGAAAGCAAGACAGTTGCATTTCTGAAACGGTGGCATTGATTAATATTAACATAGAGATTATATTAACAATAAAATTTGTTAAACATGTAATTTGCTTTTAACTGTGGCATTGCATCTATTTCCTAGCGGCATTATTAGAGGGTGTTTGTTTACAGAGACATTTTGGTGTAGGGACTAAAAAACTCCGTGTCAGTCAGATCTAAACCAAACAGGAGGGACTTTTCGGGACTAAAAGTGGTCATTTCAGACTAAAGAAAGAAGACCCCGAGGGAGTCTTTTTGGGACTTTTTCCAACAGTTGCCCCTGCCACGCATCACGCCTTGTTTCTATTAGTTCATTACTAGGGGTAACATGGTCTTTTATCATATCATTTAATAACCTCTAGTCCATGTTTAGTCCCTGGAACCAAGCAGGTAGGGACTAGGGAGTTTTTAACCAAACAGGGCCTTAGATTAACAACAACTAATGAGTTGCACGAGACAGTGGACGCACCAGCACCATGTGCATCTACCGATGTACTGTGGTCATGCACAGTCTGTTGCAACAAAGAACAAACAACCAAGGAGCATATTTGTGTTGGTCCCAGTTTTGTTATCTTTAGACACCTTTCCCTATGTGAGCACTGCAAATCTAGTCCTGCTCAAACTCTACAGCCTTGTCCCTTCCTTTCCTTTTTGAACTAGTACTTTCGCCCCTTCCTTTCCTCTTTGAACCACATCCTAGATTTATGCGATACAACTTTCCGCACTACTTTCCCCCATTCCTTTCCTCTTTGAACCACGTCCTAGATTCATGCTATACAACTTTCCCCCTTCATTTCCTCTTTGAACCACGTCCTAGATTCATGCTATATACAACTTTTCCCACTACTTTCCCCCACTCCTTTCCTCTTTGAACCACGTCCTAGATTCATGGTATACATGTAGATAGAGCAATGCATGTGGAGTAAGTAAAATATACCTTAAGGTTCTTGGGGTGTGGTTCGGTGGGCGATGGGATGACGGCGAGGAAGAAGGGGTCGGAGGCCCTCCCGCGTCGCCGCTGGGTGGAAAGTGAACAGCAGCACCGGTAGTGGATTCCCTCCCTCGCCGACGGCGACAGCGTTAAGCCTCCTTCCCTTCCCGGTGGACGGATCCTGACGGCTCTTTGAGCAGCAGTGAGGGGAGAGAGAGGCCAACGAAGTCTTGTTTAGATCTGGAGAGGGCCAGAGAGTGTGAAGAGAGCAACTACAAGCCCTGAGGCTCCAGCGGGAGAGGGCGAGAGAGTGTGAAGAGAGCAACTACAAGCGCTGAGGCTCCAGCGTGTATATATATACTTGAGACAGAGTGAAGCGTGCAAACCCTAGAAAACATTTTGACCAGTCAAAGAATCCTCCTGGCAAAAATTATGCTCAAGTGTAGTTATCGAACCCGAGACCTCAAGTTTGATGAGCGAACAGCCTAACTAGCTACACAACCCTCCCGTTATGTTCAACGAGAGGAAAATAACCTTTTATACATTCCTGCATTCGTGTGACAGGCATGTCGTGTTTTATTTTGTGTGTGTGGGAGTCATTAGGATTTCAATCATAATCATGTCATGTGGCTTTGGTGGTAAGACTATCCACAGTGGTGCAGAAATAATGCAGCCTTAGTCACCTTACCTCTCTCCACGTAGTACGTTGGGTCCCACCAGTCAGAGGGTGAAACAAACATATTAATAAGAAAAATTAAAAGCGCCAGCGGTGTATCTTACTACTTCACACATCTCACTACTGCTCGGGAACACTGTCCAATTGATCCCTCTGTTCGCTCACGTACTATTTTAAGTGAATCCTTATTATAACATGCACACAAATTTTGGGCACTTGTATTCGACTTAAGTCAGTGTGCCACCGTATCTCCTATACTTACTACTCCCTCCGTCTAGGTGTAATAAGTCACGTTAGAAGCTGCAACGGGACCAAGGTGCGTGCGTGTGCGTGTGTGTGTTTAACAACATGTGTGTGTTAGAGAGTGTGATAGATCGACCTACTCCTACAGAGATATGGTGTGTAGTGTACGATTTTAGCCGCGAGAGTCGGTGCATCCTCTCGTTTCTGAGCATGTCTGGTAGGGATATGTGGACAGCTACCACGCCGCTCCTGACCAGCCTGGCCCACCCAAAGTCCCTCCATCGCCCGCGCGCGGTTCCCGCCAGAAACGGTCAGCGCCGCTCCAAAGAATCGGTGCCGCATTCATGCCCGGGCAGAGCAGACGCGAACTCTCACTAGCGTGAGAGTGATGGTTGCTTCGTCCGTCCAACTTACTGTTGGGTCTATGTGATTTGACGGCTCATTGGTCTTTATTAATGAGGTGGTAGGACTGCTGGATGTCCCACGCTTTCGGCCAAAGGAGGTAGTAGATTACAATTTTCTCCGTTCTTACAGCGGAGGAGTGCAAGAGCAGTGAAAACACGCAGGCTCAATGATTACATGGCCCACCTCACACTATCGCCGTGCGACACCTAACTCTTTACATAGTACTCCCTCTGTTCCTAAATATTACTAGATGAGTCCCCGTGCATTGCCGCGGAACAACAGTATATCTCTCTGCGCAAAATTATCGATTTCATAGAACTAAAAAAAATCTATAACCGCATGACAAATGTGGTAGCCAAACTAAATAAACTCCCATCATCATTTAGATCATCCCACGTAAGGAAAAAAGATCAGCCAACTCCTACTGCATAATGGGATTATATTTTTCTTTTTGACATGTTAATGGGACTTAAAAGCTCACTTACATGCATGCTACTGGCGCATGCTTGCATGCAGACATGTTGATGTGATTTAAAACCCACTCACATGCATGTGTCACGGTATTTCTGCATGCTTGCATGTGGCTTAGTGCGGAGCCTCTCAACGTCTAGATCAGACGGCTATTATGACTGATTTACTTCATCTGACGGCTACGTCAATTTTAATGATGTGGCTCAAGGAGAGGATAGAGAATTCCTAGTAGTGGGGGCTAGCTATTACTAGTAGATAAGTCTTTGTAGAGATTCCACTAGGTGAACTACATACAGAACAAAATGAATGAATCTACACTTAAAATGCATCTATATACATCCGCATGTGGTTAATGGTGAAATCTCTACAAAGACTTATATTTAGGAAGGGAGGAAGTACTAGTATAGCACTAGTATGTACTGCAATTTATCAGCGAGATAAATTTGTACAATGTTATGAAGCTTCCAGCTCCTGTTACATGTATCTTGCGTCCAAGTTTGCCCGTTGCAACATTTCATCAAATACAAAGGAGACTAACATGCATGCTATTGCATCTCAATTATTGACAGATCATAGCAAATATGTACTCCCTCCATTCCAAAATAAGTGTCTCAGCTTTGTGTAAACTTTAGTACAAAGTTGTACTACTACTAAAGTTGACACTTATTTTGGAACAGAGGCAGCTAAAGAAAAAAACGATCCATGCAGTCCCTAGCCCTTGAACCGTGAACCCTGACCAGGCTTCAATTTGCTGGCAACGTTCGAGCTTCCTAATAAATGAAGTTTGCAACCTTTTGACCATCGGATCATTTTGTGCAGTTTAACCAAAACGAGATGAGCATCCTAGTGGCAAAGAAATTGAAGAAGCGTGATTAGAATAAGATTACTAGGACTAGTTGATGAGACATAAACTCATCACAAATACAGTACATAGAAGCCAGTAGAGGTATCAGGTATGTGCGGGGCAAAGAAGTAGAGAATTATCCACAGGGAGTGATGTGGGCAGCTGGAGCAGTGGTGCAAGCCGACTGTAAATGGAGTTGTACCTGAGGGACGCAGCTCAACCTTGAGGAGGGCAGCGGGAGGCGGCAACTACCCACGTCGCGACAGTGAGCAAGAGACGAAGGCAACCTCGCCGGCTTTGTGAGAGAGAACGGCGGGGACCCCTGATCGGGACGTGCCGACAGTGGGTTTTCGCCGTCGGCAACGGCCACCGCATCTACACTAAGCATCCACCCCTTCCCCAAGCGGACGTGAAGGGAGCAACCCCAGCAAGAAACTGTGTAGGATGGCCCGTCCTGACTATGTATATAGTGGAGTGGATTCCTTTTCTCTCTATATGAACCTATCATATTGCGTACGTGCCACTGAAGAAAAAAAATATTTATAAATGACGCGGCACCTACTACTCGTTCTCCTATAACCTTGCGCTTGGCATCTCCAAAATATTAACCTTGCGATTGGCTCTTCGCCTCTTCGGGAAGTCAAGCAATAATGGTAGTGCAGTATATATCGTTCTAGCTATATGTGAGAATGAATTGCTGCACGTCCACCACGTGGGCGAGGGTCGAGGGGCGAGGGAGAGTGCTACTACATACGGAGCAAAATGAGTGAATGTACACTCTAAAATACGTCTATATACATCAGTGTTTGGAGTATGTACTAGTAGTTCATATTGAAATCTACTAAAGGACATATATATTCCAAACAATATGATATAATCTCTATAACCAAGGTAGTAGGGACGAGGAGTAAACGGAGGGAGTAGTAAATTTTTCTCCTCGTCCTGCGAGCCACCGCGCGCATGGGCGAGGGAGGAGCAAGCTTCACCTCATCCTGCGAGCCACCGCGCCCGTGGGCGGGGGAGACGGCATACTAAGCAAGCTTCTCCTCGTTCTGCGAGGTGTCGGGACACATCAAAAGTACTCTAGTGTATAGATCCTTGCCTCTAAGGTAGGCCCCATTTGGTTTGCCTCTTTTTTTAATTTAACATAATGCGTCAAGTCGCAATTTGTTTGTTCACCCGTGGTAGACGATCCTCCCTCCACCAAGTGGACAACCAGTACACGTGCCAAATTACCACGTGGGCTGCCTTTTTCGTACAGAAATGAGCTCCACCGTGTACCCGTGCGAGTGTGGCTGGGAAAGAGACAAGAGTACGTGCGCCGTGCATGCACCTCTTCTCTTCGTGCACGTCCCCCGCCTACGTGGGTGTGTGAGAGAGATACAAACCACGTTCGTGAGTGTTTTTTGTTTTGTGGTGGGGGTGGGGGTGGGGTGGGGGTTGATTTCGTGAATTATTTGTGGGAATATGTGTCGATGACATCTCAAACAAAATTTTGCATGCAATGTGTGTGAAATGGAGGCCTATCCATATCATACATAGAGGGTCGGGCAATCCACGAGAAGAGAGGGAGGGGTCATGGCTATCGATAGAGTCGAAGAGAGGATCAAGTGGGTGGGTGCGAGACCGATGAAGAGAGCCATCGAAATTGTGTGTGTGTGTGTGCGTGTGTGTGTGTGTGTGTGTGTGTGTGTGTGCGTGTGTGTGTGTGTGTGTGTGTGTGAAAGTCAAAGATATAGGGCGACTGGCCTACCGGAACGTTAGAGGGCACA
>NC_041383.1:658156964-658207262 GCF_002162155.2 Triticum dicoccoides | reverse complement strand
TCGGTGTGGGGGGGGGGAGGGGGTGGGGGAGGGGTAGGCAGAGGCCTAACTATTGAGGTAGAACGACTCGTATATGTGTTGAGAAGGAGAGACCCAGCTATGTCTTGAGGAAGATCGGTCGACATCCATATATAACTGAAGGACGGGAAATATGATGGGACAGATAGAGAGAGGAGAGAGAGAGGGAGGGAGAGGGAGGAAGAGGGGTAGAGTGCTGGATGGGTGACGGAGTTGCTTCTCGGAGATGTTGGGAGAGGCCTACTAGACAAACTGAGGGTGGAACTGCAATGTTATCAATAAGAGTGGGGATGTGTTTCTGTGTGTGCCTGTGCGTGATAGATCTGTCGGGACGCATCCATGGATGATGAAGGGGAACCATGTGTTTGGTAAGCAAACCTAACTAGATCGGTAGATCAATTGTTGTTTGTCGGATGAAGGGAGAGACACAACTAATGAGGTAGATCGATCGATGTGTGGGTAAAAACGAGTTATAAGGACCTAGCTGGCTATATGTATAGCGAGAGATCGGTCGGTGTACGTCCATTTGTTAGAGGCAAATAAGGCCCAGCGAGACGGATATACAGAGAGAATGGAGCTAGGAGGTGGTGTGAGAGGCCCAACTACTAGCTAGATAGGGGGAGGAGTGTGCGGTTGTGAGATCGATGAAAAGAGGGGCGAGAGTTTACACGTGTGTCTGACCATATGAGAGACACGAGGCAAGGACACATAAAGGAGGAGATTGAAGCTGTGTGTGTATGCTGTAGGCAGGCATCGCTGGAGAGATTTATCGATCGGTGTGTGTCGGAAAGGAGTTATGGAGACTCTGGGTGAACGACCTAAAGAAAAAAATGAATGTGCCCGGTGGATAGAATGCCGAGGGAGGGGGAGGGTGTGTGCATGCACGAGAGAAAGTTAGTGGTAGCTACAGAAGTTAGAGGATTGTGTGGGTGTAAGAGACTAACAAAGATCATAATTTGATATGAAAGCGGATTCATATATTTGAATAGGAGATCATAGTGTTTTAAACATTGCATGCATGAATATAGCGGTGATACACATGCTGTGCACATGTTATACCATAATGTGATAATGCATGGCGTTTGCAACTCACAGCTAAATGCCGAACAATCTAAACCATACTATACATCAAACAATCTCACATTTTATTTGAATTTGTGATAATGTGCGGCGTTTGCAGCTTACAACTAAATATCGAGCAATCTAAACAATATTATATATCGAACATTCTCACATTTTATTTGAATTTGTGGTAATGTGTGGTGTTTGCAACTCACATCTAAATACATGTAGGCATCGAGGGCGGGGCACCATACATAATGTGATAAACACATTATACATATGAGACATGGTTTAGATTATGAAGATCTAGCTAGAGCTAGAAATGTAATGTGATTTGAAATCAAAATAAAGTGGATTCAAAAAATCTAGTTCGAGTTCATATATTACACATAGTTCATATGTAACTCAAGACTAATCACGTGGTGTGCTGTGAAGATAATACACAAATGATGGTTTAACTTCACAATAATGATGACTGTAGATCTTATTAAAACAGAGAAATGAATTCAAATGCTTTGACTTCACAACAATCATTACTGTAGATCTTACTCAAATTTAGTTCATATTGAAGCGGTAGTATATACGTTGGGAATGCACTAAAACGTTCATTTGAGTAGTAGGTTGCATGCATTATACACGGAGCGAAATATTTTAATTAAACATCACATGAATTCAAAGTTTTGAATGACATTTGTAGTGCGCATTGATTTGGTATAGTACATGTTAGGCTTGTCCGGAAATTTCAACCCGCGCCTTGTTAGCCCGAAATATTTAAGATATATCTTTGTCTCGTTGTGCTCCGACAACTCCCTCCATCTCAACCCACGCCTTGCTATTTCGAAATTACAACGCGCGCGAAAACTCCCACCTCCTGTGAAATCCTGACACGCGAAATGCCCGTGGTACTTGTCGGTGTGAAAACCGGCGGATCTCGGGTAGGGGGTCCCGATCTGTGCGTCTTAGGCTGATGGTAACAGGAAGCAAGGGACACAATGTTTACCCAGGTTCGGGCCCTCTCAATGGAGGTAAAACCCTACTTCCTGCTTGATTAAAATTGAAGATATGTGTAGTACAAGAGTAGATCTACCACGAGATCGTAGAGGCTAAACACTAAGAGCTAGCCTATGATGGTATGATTGTAATTGTGATCGGCCTTCTAAGGACCATCCTCTCCGGTTTATATGGACACCGGAGAGCTAGGGTTTACATGGAGTCGGTTACAAGGAAGGAAACATAATATCTGGATCGCCAAGCTTGTCTCCCACGCAAAGGAGAGTCCCATCCGGACACGAGCCGAAGTCTTGAGTCTTGTATCTTGACGCTTCTATAGTCCGGACGATGAATATAGTCCAGCTGTCCGAATAACCCCTTATCCAGGACTCCCTCAGTAGCACTGAAACTAAAGAACCGCCTCAAATCGGTGGGGGGTACTTTCGTAACTTACCCCACATTTCGGACAAGCGCATCTCTAAGCCATGGTTCCCCACTGCCATCCCATCCGACCACTCATTCGTACACCGAGGCCGCGAAAACCCACGACGAAACCCCACACCCTGCTCCGTCCGCCACCTAGACGGAGCCTCTTCCCCGACGACGTCGTCCACAGCAACACCTCGACGTCCCTCATCCACCGTACCGGATGAGGATCCGTCGTCGATCTCATCGTCCCGCCGGTTCAGCCACCCTGTCATCCACCTCCAAGGAGCTGCCCCGATGTTCCCCTCGTGTTTCGCGCCACCTCCATTCCCACACCGCCGTCTTCACCTGCACCATCGGAGGAGCATCATCATCATCGTTTCCTCGGATGAAGCTGTGGCCTAATCGGCACCACCAAAGAGGTTGTACACTAATCACCGCATTTTCTTCTTGATTCGATCTCACGGTGCTGCCGGTGCTTGGTCCCGAGCGGACACGGCGCGGCTCCATCCACGGCGGCGTCGCCGGCCACTTCCTCCATGGAGACGCTCCCTCGACGGCGACGTCCACATCAGTAGGAGCTGCTGCTGCTTTAGCTCTCGCTCGCGCTGCTGCTCTGCTCTTCCTCTTGGTCCCGTGCCTGGTTTTCTCTTGCTATTGCTCTTGCTCGCGCTTCTGCTCTCGCTCTTGCTCTTGCTTGTGATGTTGCTCCGATATGGCTACACTTCGGTCGACTGAATCGACTTTTGGGTCAGTCGATTTTCAATGGGTGGGCTCGCCGGGGTGACGGAAGAACCAGCCACAGCGGGGAGGGAGGCTCGCCAGAGAGGTACCCCACTATCTATCTTAGGGTTCAGGATGGGGGCGGTGGTCGCCGGCGGTGGCGGGGCGTTGGCGGGGCGGTGGCGTGGGGATCGCCGGAGAAAAAGCTCGGCACGGGGGGCCTAGAGGGATGGCCGGGGAGATGGCGGACCGGCGGTGGGGAGTGTTTTCGGGGCACGCGGGGCGGCGCACCGTCGGCCGCGGGCGGTGGGGGGCTGTTGTTTGGCCGGTGGTGGCTGGTGGCTCAGGGGGGTGGAGGTTGAAGATGAACCACAAGCCCTTGATTTCGTATCCAACGGCTGCAAAATCGACTGACCAGAGATGAAAAAGTCAGTCGACCGACGTGTAGCCTCACCTTGCTAGTGCGTTCAATTTCGACAACAAAGTTTAGTTTCGATAGCAAAATTCAGTTTCGACAGTTAGGTTCAGTTTTGACAGTTAAGTTCAGTTTCGACAGTTAAGTTCCGTTTCGACAGTTAAGTTCAGAGATGAGTGGCTGATGTATTTTACATCTAGCACTTTTTGGTTATGTATTTTACGTCATGTATTGGAGATTCTATTAGAATTCCACTCATATTAACGTTGTTCGTTGTCTCTCTTGTCCTGCTTCAGCCTCGGCGTCGTACAACTCACCGGAGCTGCTCCAACAACGAAACCCTCCATCACAGCGGAGCAGTACCTCAGGCTCCATCTCCAGACGCCTAAGATCTTCTTCCCCTCCTCTGACAGCAAAGTCAGCCGGAGCATCCTCACCGGCCAACCCAATCACGCTGAGATCGACCTGGCTTCGCCAAAGAGGTGTACACTTGTTGCATCTCTTTTTTACTCTACATGTTATATATATTGTGCATTGAGCACACGGATTTGTTCCTTTAGTGTCTCCTTGAAAGAAAAAACGTAGGAATTTTAATTTTCACTTGTCCTCCTTTTCAAATTCCTATACATGAAGCACAAGACTAAGAGATAGTAGCATAATAGCATTATAACCGTACATTTTCTTGTGGTTTGACTTAATCTCACCATGCTTCTTTGCATCCTGTGATCTTCCAATTGTTGTGAATCAAACAACCAGATTGGCAGAAATCCTGTGTTTTTAAATTCTCTGTTTTGCACGTGCATTCCTATCCTATTCCTGTATCTTTCCTATCCCTGTATTATTGGAATCCTCCAATTCAAACGAGCCCTTACAGAATTACTTCTCTTACAGATAGTTGTCAAGGAAAAGCTTGCGTGGTTTGTCCCGCTCCTGCTGCGCCGTCGTCCACCCCAGCTCAGCTGCTCCAACGACAGAAGGGTCCAGCACAGCAGGGATCCGGCCTCCAGACTATCTTTCGCCGCCTCAGATCTTCTTCCCCTCCACTGGCAGCCATGAAAACTGCATTAACATCATCAACCGAGCACATGACCTCGAGGAGTACACGGGTCCGCAAGAGAGGTCATACTCTTTCGTGTTTGCTTACGTTATGCATCGCTTAATATTACATTGTGGCGACCGATTCTCCGGGTATTAATTCCCAGAAAATGGCCCTTGTACTCATCAGCCCCAGGATAACGGTTAGCTGATGAGGCACCAACTTGATATAGAAATTCCAAGCAATTACAAAATAAAATAGCACAAGACCGTTTTGGTCTGTGAGTACAACAAATGGTTTCTAATGGTTGATGGCGGAAGCAGTTTGTGAATCATCAGTGTCTCTGGGACTCCATTTCCCACGGGAACAGCTGACCAGGCTAGCTCCTATCTCCGCGAGGCTGCTATCACTGTTGCTTAGGTTCCGGGGCTGTCATCACGTCGCTCTTCACCATGCAGGAAATCTGGCCAAGACAATAGCCAGGGACAAGCCAGTGAGTACTTTGAATGTACTCGCAAACATTATGAACACAGGCATAATATGACAATGATGTGCTGAAAATATTATATGAACATAACGTCCATCACCAATGATAAATAAGACTCTGATGCATACGAGCATGATAAAATATAAATATGCAATAACATAAAATGTTAAAAGTATGAAATAAATAATAAAAATTCCACGGTCGGGCGTCTGAGCGACACCACATAAAGGGCTTTAAAAGAAATGCCACAGTCGGGCGTCTGAGCGACACCGCATAAAGGGCTTTAAAAGAAATGCCACAGTCGAGCGTCTGAGCGACACCACATAAAGGGCTTTAAAAGAAATGCCATAGTCGGGCGTCTGAGCGACACCTCATAAAGGGCTTTAAAAGAAATGCCACAGTCGGGCGTCTGAGCGACACCACATAAAGGGCTTTAAAAGAAATGCCACAGTCGGGCGTCTGAGCGACACCGCATAAAGGGCTTTAAAAGAAATGCTCATAGTGAATATCCCGGGGGTAGAACCATCCCAGAGATATTTGATAATGCCAAGAATATCACGGGTTAGTCCACAACAAAATAATACTCATTATTATCACATGTCACAAGTTGCAATATCAGTTCTAATTTAATGGTTTCACCTCCGAAGTCCGACACTAAGACCGCAACTTGACCCATCCCAGACTGTAGTCCTTAACCATGGACACGGCTATTCGAATAGGTTTAATCTCTGCAGAGGGTGTACTCTTTACCCACGAGTAACGGATTCCTGTAGTCCATCGGGACTAATTCCGTCTACGGTCTTTTTGTTGAAAACACTCCTAACTTGCACACACCAGCTTAACTCACACGTGTCTGGAATCACCCACGACACCTGTCAAGCAAACTCTAAGTGGGGAGGCTACAACCTCGACGTAACATGGGATCACAATTTTATACCGCGCGCAAAACTGGGGAAGCTACCCCCTTCGGCTACAACCGAAACACCCATGCTCCCGGACAAGGTGGCATGACTACCGGATGCCTCCAGTATCTTCCACCACGGCCTCTCTATACGGTGTGTGCTAGGAAAGTGGTTGACAACTTACTGAACCGTACCCTACTAATCGTAGAGACGAGTGGTAGTACGAAGCAAGTATGGGGGTTACTGGTACAAGACTCGATCTACGGTCGACTCAGGAGGTAGCATTATATCCTGCATGATTAGAATAACAATGCACATATATCAAATAATAGATAGAAACATCATGCGACATACCCCTCATGCCATACCGGACACGACCGTCTCGACGAAGGACTAGGGACAAGACCGTGTCTAACCAAGACAGAGGCCTTCCCGGCTTCCCTTCCGGTATGCATGAAAGACATATGACGGTGATTTCCATCACAAATCATGCCCATTTCATTAGCATAAACTCATTAAAATTTCACTCATAAGTAGGATCACTTCCTCACATGAAATGACGTATGCACGTGTCACGGTGGTGCTGTCACCGATTCAAGCAACACACACATAAATTTCACCAGGGTTCAGAATGCTTGCCTTCAGGTCATGGGAAAGAAGGGTGCATCCAAAACATCTTGAAATCTTCAAAAACATCCTATTTAAAAGAATATATATGAATTAACACACAAAAATAAAACAGCACAAAAAGTTGTCTTGAATTTTTTTCAAATAAACCTTAAAATAAACTAGACAATATTTAAAAAAGATAGGAAAAAGAATTAATTCATTTGGAGCTGTATTTAAAAAGATACAGCCGGTCAAACTTTGGTCAAAATCTGATATTTAAAATAAAAACAGAAAGAAAACGTTTCGTAATAGACACATACACGTCGAAGGCGTAATCTGGGAATACGCTTCCACTTATCCAGAATGGCTGCGCCTGAGTCACTGACAATGGGCCCGCCTGGCCCACTGGTCAGGTTTGACTTGTCTTCCTCCCTCTTTCTTCCTCGGGCCGGGCAGAGGCGGGAACTCCGGCGATCGTTGCCAGCGAACGGCGGCTCCTCGAGGGCTCCAGATGGTCGGGATGGAACTGCAAGGCCGGGGTGGTCCTTCCGGTGGTCGCTTTTCTCTCTGGGGTGGTCGGGGCTGCCGGCGGTGAGCTCCCCGGGGACGGTGGTCGTCGGAGAAAGTGATTTTGAGGCAGCAATGGCTTTCGACCAAAATCGAGTAGGGGGACGCGCTCACGGGAGGAAAGTAATGTTCTTGGTGGAGAGAATGGAGAGGGGGAGGCCTTGGTGGCGCTGGACTGGGCGGGTCAGTGGCGGCGGCTGGAGTCGCCGGAGAGGAAGGGGACGACCCCTTTCCCTAGGATTGACGGCTAGGAGGGCACGGGTGGGACGGTGTGAGGCTACCTGCGTGCGGGTTTGATCTCGGGGGCCTCTTATATAGGCGATGGAGGACGGTTTGCAGCGGCCGGGGATAAGCTTGCCGGCGAACCGCCCTGCTGTAGCTAGGGCGATGTGGCAGCGACGAGCGCTAGAGGACACGATTGCGGATGAGTACGCACTATTCTAGGAGGCAGGTTGCAAGCGTTGGCGGCTTGGGCGGCGCTGCCTCGGCCGGGCCTGCAAGTGGCCGTCAGCTAGCCGCCACGGTCGTCCTAACGGCGGCGCTGTGGGGTGCCAGGTTGGTCGGGGAGGTGTGGAGATGCAAGGAGACACGGCGTGCTGGCTGGGGCCGGTCACGGGCCGGATTTGGGTGCGGGGTGCGACGCGGCGTCTCGGGCGCACGGGTGCCAAACGCACGCTCTGGGCGCGCCCAGAGCACACCCGGGACTTGCTCGATGAAATGCCAGGGCATCCTAGGGGTTGCGGTTGAGGCTGGCAATTAACAGGACTAGTCTAGGCTTGGCGACGGGACTGAGGGACATGGTGGATTGGTCAGGGGCTCAAGTTCACCATGTAAACTTGAATTCATGCCAAATCTGGCTGTGCACTCAGAGTGTTTGACAAAATGCCAAAGGCACCTAGGTAGTTCTTGGAGTGGCCAAATTCTCCAGATTAGTGTCTCTATGGATGTAAAAGAGAGTGGTGAAGTTAGTTTGCAAGAAGGAGAAACTTGTTAGTGCAAGTTTTGCAAAACTACACTTCTGGACCGGAAGTAAATGGCATTATTACAAGGGCCAAAAGTGTTCCAAAGAGAGCATGCTCTTGGACTTAGGGGTTTTGTAGGGTTGACTACAAGCATGAGAAAGCACAAAGTCACTAGAGCAAGAAAGAATGGGGTTGCAGTAGAAAGCACAGGTCTGGTCCAGAATGAAAATGATGCTGATACTTTTAAAAATTCCAAACAACAACCCTGGGTTGTTGCATAAAGTGGAATCATATGCTGCTACTGACATCCCATAATTTTGGTGGAGGCTCTAGGGATTTATTTAGATGGGTTGTAGTGCAAAACTGTCCCCTGGACCAGAGAAGAAAAACATGCACAAAACTCCTAATATGCAATGAAATAGATATATAACTGCAAAGAAATGATTTAGAGACCTCACATGATGTCCCAAATTTTGGTTGAATTTTTAGCTAAGTTTATCAACTGGTTGAAGTAGCAAAAGAGCTCCAAAACTCAAACAAGTCATTTAAATGATTAAAGCTCAGGGTGAAATAAATTAATAAATAAATCTACTGATTTAGAAATTGTTTTAGTGAGATGGCATAGAAGTCCAAAAAAAATTGGAAAGCTTCACTTGGGAAAGATGAGACTCATTAACATAAAAAGAAGAGTTTTCTTTCTCAAATCCACAAAAAGGTCCAGAGTGCAAAAATTTAAAACTCCTGGCAAGATTTTCATATCAAAAACTTGGTCAAATTTTTGGAATGTTACAATTACTAACCCCCTTAAAAAATCTCGTCCTCGGGATTTGCTAAGGTCTGTAAAACAAAAAATATTTTTACTAGATCAAAAGATCATTTACACAAGCGGTAAAAAGAGGCTACAGTGAGAGGGCACTAAGTGGTGAATAACTACAGTGTGGGCACTGGCGTTGTGTGTAGAAATTTCACGTCCCGGACAACGAGTGATTTCTACATGGGACGTAGTGAATTTAGAATAAATTCTGAATTCAACAATACGTTGGTCGTACCCGAGAGCATAGTGCTCCCTCTGGCTGACAGGTGGGACCGGGGCCCATTATCAGCCTCTCCTTCTTCCTCTGGGTCTCGGTTCTTCCTCTCTCCCGCGCGTTTTCCCGGCTTTCTCCACCGGCGACGACTAGCGCGTAGGGCATCTAGGCCGTACTGCGGTAGTGCGCGGCGTGCTTGCTGCCGGTGCAGTGTGCACTCACGTCGCGGGCCAGTGCGCTGTCGGCACTGCTTGCGGATTCGCCTCCGAACACCGGCGATCGGGCGCTGAGCGGCGCTGGTGGACTTCGCCCATCGTACACCGATCCCGAGCTATAAAACGACTGTGGTGCTCCTTCTTCACCTTCGCACCTGGCCTCGCTTCTCTTTCTTCTTCTCCTCCATTTCCACTCACCGGAGCTCGAGACGAGGCTCCAATGGCGGAGACGGTGCCGCACTGGTACATGATCCTGGTGTGTGGAGGGTTGGCGGCAGTGCTGGGGCTCACTGTGCTCCTGTGCGCGATGATCTATGATGATCACTGTGATGCTGCCGCCCAGGTGCTGGCTCTCCGTGGTGGCGGTGATCACGAGGATTAGGCGTAAATCCCGAGTGTTAACCGTCATCGGTGTGCTGGAGGTGGATGGTGTCCGGATGATTATCCGCTAATCTCTCCCTTGGATGCATGTAGAGCACTTAGGGGGTGGTTGGTGAGATGCAACATGGTTGCGTGTATTTTAGGTAGTGTAAGAATCCGAGTGGTTGTGGGTCTGCTGCCGTGGTGCTGCGTGAAATAAAACAGATAATCCATGCAGCGAAAGATTAAAAGATGCAGCAATTCTGGAAGAAGAAAATCTCATTCCAGGATTTTTTTGTGGTTACACAGGTTGCTCACGAAGATAACCACTCACAAACGTAAAAACTAAATACTTGACTCGCTGCACAAATTCGAGGTACCAAGCATAAGTTACAACATAATAGTAAATGCTGAAATAACAAATGCAGCAGTGACGTCTAAAATGAGAATGGTAACTGGACAGGGTCACGAGGAAAAGTCTCTGGTAGTGGAACGCACTCCTCTTCTATTGGAGGAAGTGGATTGATCAGTCGATGTATGAGTCTCTCAGTGGTCTGCCAATGGCAATCTGAGGATTCAGATCAGTGAGATTCTAGAGATAATCCATCACTCGCTGGTTCAAATGCTCTTGAGCAGTGATGTACTGGATGAGGTTGGCCAGTACTGGGTCTCTCTCAATCCGCCCACCGGGAAAAGATGTTACTCCCCCGGGCGTTGCACGGCTCGGAAAGTAATAATATCCTCGCTCATGGGCATAGGGCACTGCGGATCGAAGACGAGCAATCGCTTCGTTCGCAGCAGCCTCTATGGCTAAACGTGGGGTTGGCATAGATTTCCCCATGAAGGAAACCTCCGTTGGATCTTGGTTGGGGTCTACGGGAGGAATGTGTACTGCTGCCCAATATTCCGAGGTGGAAGGGGTGATTCTTGATTTGAACAGCTCGTACTGGGGTGGCTGGGTAGAACCCATGGTACTGCAGGTAAAGTCCCACAATATTTTGACAAAGCTTCCTGAGGTTGCGTCTGGGGTTCTCCGATAAATACTAGGGCTCGACATGGCAAGAAATGGCTGTGAGAAAGGTGCACGAGGTGATGGTGGCTGGTTAAGGTCACAAGAGAGCCTACTTATACAGCGTCTGGGCTGATTTATTTACTGTGGTGAAAGGTAATAAATATGCCAGATTAGCTCCAAAGGACGGGGTCAGTGTTAGGAGATATACATATCTCACAAAGAGACATGATATTGTGTGTGTCGTCGGGGTTGGTTTTGGTAGCTGTGCCCGGAAATGTGCAACTATGCACTGACAAACTACGCAAGGCTACTATAAAAACAGAGGCACAACGACAAGCCGTGATAATACACAAGATTACATGATTACAAAGCGGGTATACACTGAGACTCGGCACTACTCGTACAGCTTAGTCTACCTCCTTTACGTCTAAACGGGCGTGTCTGGTGGATGTCGAGGCTTCTCCACGTGTCTCACTGCTGGGATTAGTCGGAGATGGCGGAGGAACTGCAGGGTCGGGGTAGCGATGATGACCATTGCGGGGATTGTTGGCCACAATCCCGTTGGAGTGTGCTCCCAAAAGGTGACGAAGCACTTCTGGGGTCATCAAGACACCTTGGCCGCTGGTTGGAGCTGACCTCAGGGTCTCGATCGGATGTCCAAACAGCACGACTGGGTTGTTGGTGTCGGACTCGGCTTCCCTGCTTGCCGGGGCTCGGCGAACCAGCTCTCCTCGAGCTGCGATCAGATCAATAGTGATTTGATCAAACAATGCCTCTAGTGCACTTACATAGTGCACTAGGTGCAACAATGCGGGATCCTTAACCATGGACACGGCTATTCGAATAGGTTTAATCTCTGAAGAGGGTGTACTCTTTACCCACGAGTAACGGATTCCTTTAGTCCATCGGGACTAATTCCGTCTACGGTCTTTTTGTTGAAAACACTCCTAACTTGCACACACCAGCTTAACTCACACGTGTCTGGAATCACCCACGACACATGTCAAGCAAACTCTAAGTGGGGAGGCTACAACCTCGACGTAACATGGGATCACAATTTTATACCGCGCGCAAAACTAGGGAAGCTACCCCCTTCGGCTACAACCGAAACACCCATGCTCCCGGACCAGGTGGCATGACTACCGGATGCCTCCAGTATCTTCCACCACGGCCTCTCTGTACGGTGTGTGCTAGGAAAGTGGTTGACAACTTACTGAACCGTACCCTACTAATCGTAGAGACGAGTGGTAGTACGAAGCAAGTATGGGGGTTACTGGTACAAGACTTGATCTACGGTTGACTCGGGAGGTAGCATTATATCCTGCATGATTAGCATAACAATGCACATATATCAAATTATAGATAGAAACATCATGCGACATACCCCTCATGCCATACCGGACACGACCGTCTCGATGGAGGACTAGGGACAAGACCGTGTCTACCCACGACAGAGGCCTTCCGGCTTCCCTTCCGGTATGCATGAAAGACGTATGACGGTGATTTCCATCACAAATCATGCCCATTTCATTAACATAAACTCATTAAAATTTCACTCGTAAGTAGGATCACTTCCTCACATGAAATGACGTATGCACGTGTCGCGGTGGTGCTGTCACCGATTCAAGCAACACACACATAAATTTCACCAGGGTTCAGAATGCTTGCCTTCAGGTCATGGGAAAGAAGGGTGCATCCAAAACATCTTGAAATCTTCAAAAAATCCTATTTAAAAGAATATATATGAATTAACACACAAAAATAAAACAGCACAAAAAGTTGTCTTGAAATTTTTTCAAATAAATCATAAAATAAACTAGACAATATTTGAAAAAGATAGGAAAAAGAATTAATTCATTTGGAGCTGTATTTAAAAATATACAGCCGGTCAAAGTTTGGTCAAAATCTCATATTTAAAATAAAAACAGAAAGAAAACGTTTCGTAATAGACACGTACACGTCAAAGGCGTAATCTGGGAATACGCTTCCACTTATCCAGCGTGGCTGCGCCTGAGTCACTGACAGTGGGCCCGCCTGGCCCACTGGTCAGGTTTGACTGGTCTTCCTCCCTCTTTCTTCCTCGGGCCGGGCAGAGGCGGGAACTCCGGTGATCGTTGCCGGCGAACGGTGGCTCCTCGAGGGCTCCAGATGGTTGGGATGGAACCGCAAGGCCGGGGCGGTCCTTCCGGTGGTCGCTTTGCTCTCTGGGGTGGTCGGGGCTGCCGGCGGTGAGCTCCGCGGCGGACGGTGGTCGTCGGAGAAAGTGATTTTGAGGCAGCAGTGGCTTTCGACCAAAATCGAGTAGGGGGGCGCGCTCACGGGAGGAAAGTAATGTTCTTGGTGGAGAGAATGGAGAGGGGGGGCCTTGGTGGCGCTGGACTGGGCGGGTCAGTGGCGGCGGCTGGAGTCGCCGGAGAGGAAGGGGACGACCCCTTTCCCTATGATTGATGGCTAGGGGGGCACGGGTGGGACGGTGTGAGGCTGCCTGCGTGCGGGTTTGATCTCAGGGGCCTCTTATATAGGCGATGGAGGTCGGTTTGCGGCGGCCGGGGATAAGCTTGCCGGCGAACCGCCCTGCTGTAGCTAGGGCGACGTGGCGGCGACGAGCGCTAGAGGACACGATTGCGGATGAGTACGCACTGTTCTAGGAGGCAGGTGGCAAGCGTTGGCGGCTTGGGCGGTGCTGCCTCGGCCGGGCCTGCAAGCGGCCGTCAGCTAGCCGCCACGGTCGTCCTGACGGCGGCGCTGTGGGGTGCCAGGTTGGTCGGGGAGGTGTGGAGATGCAAGGAGACACGGCGTGCTGGCTGGGGCCGGTCACAGGACGGATTTGGGTGCGGGGTGCCACGCGGCGTCTCGGGCGCACGGGTACCAAACGCACGCTCTGGGCGCGCCCAGAGCACGCCCGGGACTTGCTCGATGAAATGCCAGGGCATCCTAGGGGTTGCGGTTGAGGCTGGCAATTAACAGGACTAGTCTAGGCTTGGCAAGGGGACTGAGGGACATGGTGGATTGGTCAGGGGCTCAAGTTCACCATGTAAACTTGAATTCATGCCAAATCTGGCTGTGCACTCAGAGTGTTTGACAAAATGCCAAAGGCACCTAGGTAGTTCTTGGAGTGGCCAAATTCTCCAGATTAGTGTCTCTATGGATATAAAAGAGAGTGGTGAAGTTAGTTTGCAAGAAGGAGAAACTTGTTAGTGCAAGTTTTGCAAAACTACACTTCTGGACCGGAAGTAAATGGCATTATTACAAGGGCCAAAAGTGTTCCAAAGAGAGCATGCTCCTGGACTTAGGGGTTTTGCAGGGTTGACTACAAGCATGAGAAAGCACAAAGTCACTAGAGCAAGAAAGAATGGGGTTGCAGTAGAAAGCACAAGTCTGGTCCAGAATGAAAATGATGCTGATACTTTCAAAAATTCCAAACAACAACCCTGGGTTGTTGCATAAAGTGGAATCATATGCTGCTACTGACATCCCATAATTTTGGTGGACGCTCTAGGGATTTATTTAGATGGGTTGTAGTGCAAAACTGTCCCCTGGACCAGAGAAGAAAAACAGGCACAAAACTCCTAATATGCAACAAAATAGATATATGATTGCACAGAAATGATTTAGAGACCTCACATGATGTCTCCAAATTTTGGTTGAATTTTTAGCTAAGTTTATCAACTGGTTGAAGTAGAAAAAGAGCTCCAAAACTCAAACAAGTCATTTAAATGATTAAAGCTCAGGGTGAAATAAATTAATAAAAAAATCTACTGATTTAGAAATTGTTTTAATGAGATGGCATAGAAGTCCAAAAAAATTTGGAAAGCTCCACTTGGGAAAGATGAGACTCATTAACATAAAAACAAGAGTTTTCTTTCTCAAATCCACAAAAAGGTCTAGAGTGCAAAAATTTAAAACTCCTGGCAAGATTTTAATATCAAAAACTTGGTCAAATTTGTGGGGTGTTACATACATGCTACTTTATCGTCATGTTCCTCGATTAGACTCTGTGTCAACTCCAAACTAATGGTCAAACTTGAGTTTTTAAATGGCTCTGGGGTACATATCATGGCCGCTATCAATAGTATCTATCTACTATCTGGTTAATCTCCAGTGTCTACTATGAGTTTCATGTTGGGTGGGAAACAAACAGTAAAGAAGCCATTATCTGTATTTATTAACTGAAGCCATTAGCTGCCTGCTATTATTGGTTTTGGGTCTATCCACAGGTTGCTACCATCACTCTGGATTTCTGCATGCACTCCTTACATAATCTCACTGTGTTTTATTCCTATGCATGACAGTTATTGTAAACAATGGAACTGAACATGTAGAGAAAAAGAGACGAGCCTTGCGTGGCAATATAATTTCATGCAGACGTCGCTCCATGGTAGGCGCAAAGGCAGCCCCCCTCCATGCATTTCGGATTGTAATCGAGAGAAAGATATCTGTTTTGAGGGGGATTCAGAAGGAGAAGATAACTCCTATTTACCCCCTGAGGTCTTCGCTCTAACTTGGCATGCTGATGTTGGTTATATCATGCATATGGTGTCTTGCATTGCTTACTTTATACATCAAATATGTCATCTGCTTAGTTTAGACATCCTTTGTGCGAATGCCATCTGTTTAGTTTATTCATCGTTTATGTGAATTATGCAACGCCACCTTGTTTAGCCAGGCATCATATATGTGAATTTTGCAATGCCATCCTGCTTAGCCAGTCATCTTATATGTAAATTATATCGGGCCATCCTTTTTTTTGTTACATATTACATTTGTCAACAATGTTAGTACCTTCAACTGCTCTTCGTGTGCATCAGCCATTTGACACGGTGATGGCAAATTCTGGAGTGAAAACAAGGTCTTCTGAGCATACTATGCTATCTGACGAAGCGCATATCTCGCTGGTTATGGATAGCTCCTCAGATGAGGATTCAGAGACAGATGACCAGTCCTATTCCCCCCCCCCCCGAGGTGTATGCTCTAACTTGGCAGGGTTATGTTGCTCATATCGTGCGTATGGTGTCTCGCATTGCTATGCCATTTGATTAGTTTAGACATGCTTTGTGTGAATGCCACCTGTTTAGTGTCTAATTACCATATATGTGAATTATGCATTGCCATCTTATTGCAAGACATTATATATGTGAATTATACAATGCTATCTTGTTGCAATGGCATTATATATGTGAATTATGCAATGCCATGTTGTTTAGCCAATCATCACGTATGTGAATTATATCATGCTATCATTTTTTTGTATTACGTGTTCCACTTGTCAACAACGTTTGTATATTCAACTACTCTTCATGTGCATCATCCATTTGAAGCGGTGATGGAAGTATCTGGAGTGAAACAAGGTATTCAGAGCAGACAATGCTACCTGCTGAAGCATACATCTTGCTGGCTACAGAGAGCTCCTCAGAGGAGGAATCAGAGACTGATGACCAGTCCTATTTCCCCCCTAAGGTCTATGCTCAAACTTGGCAGGGTTATATTACCCATGTCATGCATGTTGTCTTGCATAGTTTTTACATCATATATAGATTGACACCTTCTTACTTGCTTACTATATAAATCATATATTTGAATTATATCATGCCATCATGTTTACATAGTACATACACATCATCTATCTGAATTATGGCATGGCAACCCATTTAATAAAGACATCATATAGTTATATCATCTCATCCTGTTTAGTGTTTACAGTCATCATATTTAGAATTATGGCATTCTATCCATGAATGTATGTGAATTATGGCATGCCAACCTATTTATAAACACATTATATAGTTATATCATGTCATCCTGTTTACATAGTCTCATATTTTGAACTATGTCTTTCCATCTTTTTTAGTTAGCCATCATAATGTGAAATTGTGTCATGCTATCGTGTTTAGTTAGCCATCATATATGTGAAATTGTGTCATGCTATCCTGTTTGGTTAGACAACATAAATATGAATTATTGCATGCCCTCTTTTATTCCCCACTATCCATTGCACCTGTCTATCATACAATGTCTATACTTTCAATTACTTTTCTTGTTTATCAGCCATTTGAATTGGAGAGCGTGATGGCAGTATCTAAGGGAGTAACAACATGGTCTTCAGAAAATATAGTGCTACGAGTTGATGCCGATAGAACCACGGTTGTACTTGCCGAAGGACCAGATCCACCACACATAACCCAGACTCTCGTAGATTGTACCCCTACCCAGTTGGACAGAGAACTAGCTACACCCCTTCTAACCCCAACCCCGACAGATAGTAACCCAGTTCCAGTTGACACAACACCGTCTCCACCACAGAGCACCCAAACACGAGCGGTTAGTAAGGGAACTACAGTGCCCAAAGCTCGAGGACCACCACTCTGAATCCCAACTCAACGCTTAAAGGAGAGGAAGATTTGTTCTCAGGTCAGGTTCTGTAGCTATGGTTCATACTCCTTTGCTCTTGCATTACTGTATTTACTCATACCAACTATTTTCAAATTTGAAGGATGGAATTGAAACTCCAATGGTGCAACAGGTATGTTTTAAACCTGTTTCTTTAACTGGTTTGCTGTTGTAACCTGCTCTATGTTGATTTCAATTTCAATTGAATAAACAGTTATATTCTCATATCATGCACATTACAAGTGTTGTTATTGCTCTATAGCTACCCACACTTATATTCTGTCTATTCTGCTTTGTCTTGAACAAATATTATTTGAACTGTGTCTCTATCTTGATTTGGCAACAAAAACTAGAATGATATAGACCATAAAGTGACCATGGTACATAGATATATGTTTGTTTCATGTTGTTATCCTGTCCACTTTACTACTGAACTCATTTACCAAAATGAGTTTCATATACAACATGGTAAACATGTGATGTGTCCGCTTGTTTCTCTTTTAGAATGCGGACAAAATATTGGAGAACAGTACCGCGTTATCCAATGGTAAAGGAAGTAATGCAGATAAGGTTCAAGATAGTGAGACATCCCTGTTGGTCTCCAAGAAAGCTGATAAAAACTATCTTGACGATAATGAGGGAACCCAAAAGTCGTGTCTTGATGTAGTGTTCGAGTTACTGGCCACTACTGCTGGCACAAGCTCTTCGAACTCGCTGCCTGAATCAGTTCGTCTTCTTGAGTCTCAACTTCAAGTTGAAAGACATCAATCAGATGTGCTGCGACAGGAAGCTGAAGGACTGAGGAAGTCCCTGCAGAATTCAGATGCATACTTTCTGGTGCAACAGCAAGCGCTGGAGGATTTAAGCGCCAAACAAGAGAAAGTTAATAAGCTTGCTAAGCATCTTGCCAGCATTATGGGTATCCAGGATATTGTTTCTTGAGATCTTCTAAAGTGGATTCAGTTCTGGATTTGTTTTCCTGCGGCGTTTATTTGCGCTGGTCGCCAACTTTGACAACCAGTGTATATGATATGCTGCTTTGTTCCCTATATTTGCACTGGTGGCGAACTTTGATGCCCAGTGGATGTAATATGTGTAACAGCCGTGATAGCCTAGCATAAGTTGCTTGCTTATTTATTTCCTTGTTGTCTTGTTTATTTGTTTGCTTGTAGTCGGTGCAGTTCTTTTTAAAACTAGGCCACAATAACCATGGGCTAATATTTACTGTAGTGACACTGGGCCTCCTACGAGCCAAAGAAACAGTGGGCCTTCTACGGGCCGTAGAAACAGTAGGCCTTCTACGGGCCGTATAAACAATGGGCCTTCTACGGGCCGTAGAAACAATGGGCCTTCTACGGGCCATATCATCAATGGGCCTTATACGGGCCATATGACCATAACGGGCCATCGTTAATAGGCCGTATTTGATGACGCTATGAAAATGGCCCAACGTATTAACGGACCACAAACGGGCCAATGTAACCATGGGCTGAATTTGGCCCGCAAGCAGAAAATGACAGTAACGGGCTGTAAGTAAACGAATGCTGGAAATGAGCCCAAGAATAAATGGGCTCTGAGAAGGCCGAAAGATAACATTTGCTGGAAACGGCCCAACTGAATAATGGGCCCTTAATGGGTATAATGTGATATACTGTTCATTACGGGCCAGTTTCACCATGGGCCATTAATGGGTGTAAAGTGATACACTGTTCATTGCGGGCCAGTTTCACCACGGGCCGTTAATAGGCCAAGAGTTACATAGGGCCTCGTATGGGCCGAAAGACATCATGGGCCATACATGGGCCAAAAGTGAAAATGGGCTGGAATCATATTGGATGGCCCATATGATGCTACTGGGCCTAATTCGGATAGGGCGTAACGGGCCTTGGGTTAGCGGGCTGTAAATGGGCTATATGCGAATAGGCCGTTAACAGGCTTTCCATGGGCCGGCCCGCCACCTTTTGACCAAGTCAAACGGGCCGGCCTTTTCATAGGAATGGGCCTCTGTTGGGCCGTGCCACGTGTCGACGTACCATAGGCGCCTTCTGTCCAATGAGTGGATGACATCTGTCCCAACGGTGAGCCAACACGTGTTTCCTCCAGCCAATGATGATTTTACACATGGAAAATCCCCATTGGTCGGGGCTGTTAACAGGTTATCGGATCCAAAACCCGACCCGATAGCTTAACGGTGTTCCATTACGGTGGATTCCACGTGTCGGTCACCCTTGACGAAAGCACTTTTGTGACGCGCGATTTATCATCATGGAAGTGGACACTTCCGTGATGATAATTTTGGTAATGTCATGGAACACTTCTACGACAGCACAGGTATGACTATCTTGATTCTGTCATAAATTTGTCATGGATGTACATGCATGACAAAAAACGCGACCTACTGTGACAAACATGTATCATCACAGAAGTGAATTTTTTGTAGTAGTATTTGATACTGGTTCGGTTGCTCATATTTGTCACTCGAAACAGGAGCTGCGGAATAAACGAAGATTGGCTAAGGATGAGGTGATGATGCTCGTCGGGAATGGTTACAAGGTCGATGTGATCGTCGTCGGCACGCTATGTCTACATCTACCTTCAGGATTGGTTTTAGACCTCAATAATTGTTATTTGGTGCCAGTGTTGAGCATGAACATTATATCTAGATCTTGTTTATTGTGAGACGGTTATGCATTTAAATCAGAGATTAATGGTTGTTATATTTATATGAGTAATATCTTTTATGGTCATGCACCTTTGATGAATGGTCTATTCTTGTTGAATCTCGACCGTAGTGATACACATATTCATTATAGTGATGCCAAAATATGCAAAGTTGATAATGATAGTGCAACATACTTGTGGCACTATTGTTTAGGTCATATTGGTGTAAAGCACATGAAGAAAATCCACGCGGACAGAATTTTGGAATCACTTGATTATGAATCATTTGATACTTGCGAACCATGCCTCATGGGTAATATGACTAAATTAAACTCCGTTCTTTGGAACAATTGAGCAAACTAATGACTTACTGGAAATAATACATACCGATGTATGCGGTCCTATGAGTATTGATGCACGCGGCGGGTATCATTATTTTTGATCCTTTACAGATGGTTTGAGTAGGTTTGGGTATATCTACTTGATGAAACACAAGTCTGAAACATTTGTAAAGTTCAAAGAATTTTAGAGTGAAGTAGAGAATCATCATAACAACAAAATAAAGATTCTACGATCTGGTTGTGGAGGTGAATATTTGAGTTTTGAGTTTGGCCTTCATTTAAAACAATGTGGAATTGTTTCACAACTCACGCCACCTGGAACACCATAGCATAATGGTGTGTCCAAACATCGTAACCGTACTTTATTAGATATGGTGCGTGCTATGATGCCTCTTACCAATTTTCCTTTATCATTTTGGGGGTATGCATTAGAGACAACCGCATTCACGTTAAATAGGGCACCGTCTAAATCTGTTGAGACAACACCATACGAACTATGGTTTGGCAAGAAACATAAGTTGTCATTTCTTAAAGTTTGGGGATACGATGCTTATGTCAAACAGCTTCAGCCTGATAAGCTCGAACCCAAAGTGGAGAAGTATGTATTCGTAGGATACCCTAAAAAGAGCATTGGGTATACCTTCTACCACAAATCCGAAGGCAAGATCTTTGTTGCCAAGAATGGGTCCTTCCTAGAGAAGGAGTTTCTCTCAAATGAAGTGAGTGGGAGGAAAGTAGAACTTGATGAGCTAATTGTACCTTCTCTCGAATTAGAAAGTAGCACACCAAGGAAAACCATTCCCGTGATGCCTAAACCAACTAGAGAGGAAACTAATGATGATGATCATGAAACTTCATATCAAGTTACTAATGAACTGCGTAGGTCATCCAGAACACATGCCGCACTAGAGTGGTACCGTAATCCTATCCTGGAAGTCATGTTGTTAGACAATGGTGAACCTATGAACTATGAACAAGCTATGATGAGCCCAGATTCTGACAAATGGTTTGAGGCCATGATATCTAAGACAGGATCCATGTATCAGAATAAAGTATGGACTTTGGTGGACTTACCCGATGATCAGCAATCCATTGAGAATAAATGGATCTTCAAGAAGAAGACAGATGTTAATGGTAATATCACTATCTCCAAAGCTCAACTTGTCGCAAAAGGTTTTCAACAAGTTCAAGGGGTTGACTACGATGAGACTTTCTCACCCGTAGCGATGCTTAAGTCTGTCCGAATCATGTTAGCAATTGTTGCATTTTATGATGATGAAATCTGGCAAATGGACGTCAAAGCTAAATTCCTTAATGGGTTTCTTAAAGAAGAGTTGTATATGATGCAACCAGAAGGTTTTGTTGATCCTAAAGGTGCTAACAAAGTGTGCAAGATTCAGTGGTCCATCTATGGACTGGTGCAAGCATCTCGGAGTTGGAATATCGCTTTGATGAGGTGATCAAAGCATATGATTTTATACAGACTTACGGTGAAGCCTGTATTTACAAGAAAGTGAGTGGGAGCTCTATAACGTTTCTGATATTATATGTGGATGGCATATTTTTGATTGGAAATGATATAGAATTTATGGATAGCATAAAAGGATACTTTAATATAAAAATTCAATGAAAGACCTCACTGAAGCTGCTTATATATTGCGCATCAAGATCTATAGGGATAGATCGAGACGCTTAATAGGACTTTCACAAAGCACATACCTTGACAAAGTTCTGAAGAAGTTCAAAATGGACCAGTCAAAGAATGGGTTCTTGCATGTGTTGCAAGGTGTGAAATTAAGTTAGACTCAATGTCCTACCACAACAGAAGATAGAGAGAAAATGGAAGTCATTCCCTATTCCTCAGCCATAGGTTCTATTATGTATGCCATGCTGTGTACCAGACCTGATGTGTGCCTTGCCATAAGTTAGGCAGGGAGGTACCAAACTAATCTAGGAGTGGAACACTGGATATTGGTTAAGAACATCCTGAAGTACCTGAAAAGGACCAAGGATATGTTTCTCATTTATGGAGGTGACAAAGAGCTTGTTGTAAAAGGTTACGTCAATGCTAGCTTCGACACAGATCTGGATGAATATCGAACCCGTAGGGTCCGCACGCTTAACATTCGTTGACGATATAGTATTATATGAGTTATGTGAGTTGGTGACTGAATGTTGTTCGGGATCCCGAATAAGATCATGGACACAACGAGGAGCTCCGGAATGGTCTGGAGGTAAAGATTGAAACATGGGGCTATGATATTTGGTCTCGGGAAAGGTTTCAGAATGCATCAGGTAATCATCAAGTCGCCGGAAGGGGTTCCGGGAGACCTAGGGAGAGTATATGGGCCAAGGGGAGGAACACACCAGCCCACAAGGGGTTGGCGCGCCCTCTCCCTAGTCGCCGACCCTATAGGGAAGGAAAGGGGGGCGCCTAAGGCAAGGGAGCCGCCGGCCCCCCTCCTGCCTTCTCCTCCACCCCCTAGGAATGAAGGAGGGCGCCTAGGGCATGCGCCCTAGGGCTGGCCACCGGCACCCTTGGGGCGCCCTAGGCTGCCTCCCCTCCTCCCCCCACCTATATATATAAGTGAGGAGGGAGAGGGGCAACACACACCACGATCCCCAAGCCGTGTGAGGCGCCTCTCTCCCTCTAGTTCGTACTCGGTCATAACTTTCGTAGTGCTTGGCGAAGCCCTGCGAAGATAGTTGCACCACCATCGTCAGCACGCCGTTGTGCTGATGGAACTCATCTACTACATCGCCCGTCTTGCTGGATCAAGAAGCCGAGGACGTTATCGAGCTGACCGTGTGCTCAACGCGGAGGTGACGTGTGTTCGGTGCTTGATCGGGCGGATCGTGAAGGTGTATGACTACATCAACCGCGTTGATAAACGCTTCCGCTTAATGATCTACGACGGTACGTAGACACACTCTCCCCTCTTGTAGCAATGCATCTCAATGGAGACATCTTGCGTGTGCGTAGATTTTTGTTTTGTTTTCCATGCAACGTTCCCCAACAGCTTGGGCTAGAGGCATAGCTGCGCCTCTAGTAGCATTTGACTCAGAAGCACACAGATGCCTCTTTTTATCATAGAATTGTTCCCAACAGAGGAAGAGCTATGCTTCTGGTTTGCTAGAAGCGTACATGTTCCCCTGCTAGAGATAAAATGGAACCGCAACAAAGAAACGGTTGGTTGCATTTTAATTGATAAGCACACTTGTGTTTCTTTTTGAGACATAACTTTGCCTCAAGCAGAGGCACAATTGTGTTATTCCCACTTGAAAATGAGAAGCACATACGTGCCTCTGATGTACCTAAATTTGTGCCTGTGCTAGCGGCAACTTTATTCTTCTGCATGAAAATAATTCATGATCTTACCGGGTTGAAATTAACTTTTAAATCATTTTAATTACAATGCTACAAGAAAATAAATCTAGCCCTATCACTAGTGCCGAAAAGCCTAGCTATGGCTTGCCAAAAACAGCCTTGCTGGCGTCGGAGCCCCACACCACCAATATCGCGCCAGTGTTAAAAAATAGTGGTGATGCTGGAGCCTGACAGTAGTATTGTATGTGTTTCTGGCGTACGATGTTTGTAACGACACCACTATATTGACTCACCTAGCGGCTCAAAATGCAATTTGCGTGGCTTGAACGTTTCATGCACACAAAAAAAGGTTTTTCAACACCATGTAACATTTAGCATTTCACATTAACACTAACTACATTTCATATAATATTACACAGTAGAATAGTACCAGATATATATAGTTAAATGGCTGCTAGCTAGCTAGATCTCACAAACATAACCAGTTAATAGAAACATTACGAGCTAAAACAGTACTAGTACATAGCGCTAATACATAATTAAACCATTCATTCATGTACTGCCCTGCCACACACATAGTTCTAAATGAGGTCAATGACCACCATCATCCTCAAGCCATGTCGCCGGGTGTTCCTGATGGTGACTAAGATGGCCTGTCCAATCTGGAGATTCTTTCCAGCAAGGAAACTGTTCCATCCCGCGGCGCTGAAGACAGTGCGACCGTCCGTGTCCAGTGCATAAGCATAGTTCGTGATGGGGCCCCTTGCAGTAAGGCGTAGTCCAGCAATGCATGCTTCATCCGACTCGATGCCACAACTCTCACTTAGCCTCTTAGGTAATTTCTAGAGAAAAAAACAAATATGGTAAATGTGCATGTCACATTACTACACACTAGCTAATTAATTAAGCATATCACACATTACTACACACTAAGCATATCCTCAAATTCTACACTAAGCACAATGTGTAGTAATGCGTGATATCACAACACATTATATAGTAAGCATATCACATTACTACACACTAGCTAAAAGCATATTCACAACTAAGGAAGTAACATACCATGACATGGCAACACACATTTGTCCTTGTCAGGTGTGTCACGAATGGCATCCCGACATAGTCATCATGTGGAGGAAGTATGTACCAGAGGTTGCCCGATTCGTCCTTGCTTAGCCTGATTCCTTTGGCATAGAGGGCTTCATCAAGTGGGTCATCATCTTCTTCATTGTTGACGTAGATAACATCCAGCCTTCGAGTTTCCTTTCTGAAGGAGAAACTGGTAAGTTCACCCCCAATGAGATGCATGTGGTTGATGAAATGATTCCAGTCATCTCCTCCAATCTGGATGTTTTTCGTCCCTTGTGGACCTCCATAGTGTAGGGGCCCCCTGGAACATCGAAGATCACAGTGTCTTCGGTAATGAGCCCATTGAACTACAGTCTCACATTGCAAGGGATGATCTGTGTAAAAAAAACCAAAAAAACAAACACATTGCATTATGGGAAATAGCAAGAAAACAAAAGAAAAAAAATTGTTATAGAAGGTTCATGTAATGCGTTACCGCTGCAGGAATAAAGCACATCTGGAAGTAGATGCCAAATAGCGTGCCACTTGAAAGGTAGGTTGCGCACCTTGACTTGCACACTGGACATGGTGGCGGCTGCTCAATTCTACATATAATATAATTGAAACTAAGGTTGTGTTTGATAGTGAAGTATTGACAAATTAAAGTATTGGAAAACGACAGTAATTTAACAAACAAGCGGATGGTGATGGGTTGGGGCCTAAGTATATAAACACTTTGCACACTAGTAATTGCATACACAAATAAATAAAATTTCTACACAAAGCTACAATTTCTACACTAGTAATTATCAGTAGCTACAATTTCTAGGAGACAAAGCAATCCATGCAACTAACTTCGGATTCTACATGACACAAAGCAAATTAAAAGCAACCCCCTAAGGCCAATTTCTATGACACAATTTCTATGATATATATACTAAAATTTCTGTACAAATTAAAGCAATCCCCTAAGGGCAATTTTTATTACACAATTTCTATGATATATATACTAAAATTTCTACACAAATTAAAGCAATCCCCTAAGGGCATCTACAACGGCAGCCTAGCGCTCGCACTACAACAAGAACCCCCATATAGCAACACACTGTTTGCAACGCTCAAAAGATGTGATGCAAGGGTTGTCTGTAGCTACGCATATATGTGTTGTCAACCTGTGCGTTGTTAGAGGTAGCGAACAGCAACATTTGTATTGTGATGCAATTTATGTGTTGGCACTTTGTACCCATGTGACGTGCATGAATAACAGTTTGAGGTACCTTCCATACGTGTGCAAATTGGTAAAACATCGTTGAAAAAAGAAATGGCAATCAGACACTCGAACCAGCGACCTCACCCTAAATTGAAAAGAGGCAAACCAGCCAAGTCATGCGGACATACTGGCAAATTCTCAGATTCAGCGCTATATATATAAATCGTCCCGTTGTCAGCAATAAGTCCCCTCAGCTGGGCCTTATCTTTTTTTTAGCGGGAGATGGGCCTTAGCTAGTCAGGGTCCAGGGAGGTGCACACGGGGTCTAGCAAATCCGGCCGGCATTGATTGCAATGTCGACCAGTAAAAAAGGTCCTACTTGTACAAATTCTCAACAACAACAAAACTTGCTACTTGTACGTTACACTCAAAAAAGGATATCTACTTGTGCGTGTACGTTCATTTGAAATCCAACATTGTAGAAAATTAAGAAACTATTTGTAAAAGCATTTCTATTTTAATAATTTTGTATAACTAGGTAAAAATAATAAGCAAAATTTTGGTCATGTAATTTTAAAAGTGAATTTTAGAAAAGAGTGTTTGTGCTTCATGAAAACACATGAATTTTAAAAAGTTTTTACGGATATAAAAAAGAAAACAACTCGTTCAGAAAAATATCCATCTTGTATTTCAGTGATGTTCATCGTATTTAAAAAAATCGAGTACTTTCAAAAATGTTCCTTGTTAATTTCAAAACCATTTATCGTGTATTTAGCAATAGTTCATTATGTATTAAAGACTGTTCTTGGCTATTTTCAAGACATTCATATTGCATTTAACTGAACTTTTTAAAAAAAAATACAATGTATGAAAAACATATTTATTGTGTATTTCAAAATTGATCATCATGTATTTAAAAAAGTGTTCGCATATTATAGGGAAAAAAATGCTATCATAACTTTAAGATACTATCATGACTTTAAAAGTGTTCACATATTATAGGAATAATTTTTCATCATATTTTAGACATGTTGATTGTGTATTTCAAAATACTATCATGACTTTAAAAATGTTCATTATATAAATGTATATTGTCTAGTGCAATATATAATTGAGTAATGTTCATATATGGCAGCAAGGTCCGGGTTTCTCTGACCCTCTAGTTTGATGGTGGCGATTGAAAGCTCAGGTTACATGGGATTTGAGCTATTCTCTCTATTTCACCACGAATTCGAATTCGAGCTACAAGATGGAATACCAGAGAGGAGGAACGAGAGGTGGGTGACAACCTGAGCGATCCTATCCACTAGCCGTTTTCCGTGCCTAACTATCCTGTTTACAGCTACAGTGGGTGTCTAAACTCTTACAAGGCCCAAGGCCCATTCTGGGCATGCAAGCCGAGCGGGCAGTCGAGTGGGTCACCCCTTTGAACGTGCTTCACTTCCTTCCCGTGCTTGAGGATTGTTGTTACTGCTGACAGATTATGCCATAGTCGATGATCCTTCGGTGGTTTACTATGTCTTGTTGCTATAGATGAGTGGTTATTATGTTCTTCAAAGCCTTGTGTGACGAGTGTGCCCTTTCCTTGTTGTTGGTTTAGGGCATCTCCAAAGCTATCTCCCAAAGCGGACATAGTATCCATTCGCAGACAGTGATACGGGAGTCGGCCGTCTAACCGTAACCATCAAACGCCCCGAATACATTTATGACAAAAATTTTAAAATTGGTCAAATTCAAATTGGACCATTTTCATTTAAACTGGACCAGGTTCATGACATTTTTTTTACATATTTGATTAAACAAAAGCGGACATGATATTTTTTAACATATCAAAATCTTCGTCGGCGTGAACCACGGAAAGTGAAGTTGCGGGTCGCGAACGGAGGGGAACGGTCGACGTGCCCACATGGGACACATCGGTCCGTCTCCCATATCCTACTCTTCCCCACCAGAGCGCGTCACCTGGCTATGGACGTCACGGTTGAGTTGAGGTCCATGATGGATGTGGATGAGCCAGCGTCGTGGTCGTCGCGGCCTGGAGTTAACGACTCGAAGCCGCTGGCGTAGTTAGTAGCTTTCCCGTCCGTGATTGCCTGCTCTGCCTCTATGTCTGCCTTTGTGTAGATCTCTGCGATTAGGGTGTCACGCTCCTTTGCCATGATGCGTCCATGCCATCGCTCGCGGCGTATGTTGCAGGTGCTGCGCATGGACTCTGCAACGCTCATTGTTCATCCATGAAGGCCGGGTTCTTCGTGGCCATGGCCGCGACAACCTAATTGTTTGCATGCTTGCCGTGGATCTAAATTTGCGAGGCAGTGCTGCTTAAGGAGTTGCGGATTGTAATGTTGCTCCTCCCATAGCATCCGGAACGTGGAGATTGGCGGCACAAGCTGCGATGTATGCGAATGGACGGGCATCGGATTTCAATGTCTATTTCCCATTCTTTTCAACTTCCCTCCACAAATTTTCATTTCTCTCCGGTCCTTCATGCACGATTGATTACACCTTGATTTATCCGTATGCATACATTGAGTGAGTACATCGTGTACTTTTGAGTTATTCAGTAGTTAAAATGTAGATTTTGCATAATATTTTTGTTTGTCACCTGGACAATGCCCATGCGTCGCAACGGAATATTTAATATTGTAGTGCGTTAGCTTGTGATTTACCCGCCAATATTAAATAAATATTTATCAAATCCTGCTTGATTTATTTTGTATGTTGAAATGTGATTTGTTTAGAAGGTAAGTAACTAAGGTGATTGATTATTATACGAGCAAGGTTGGACGAAGAGGTGGTGGGAAGAAAAGTGAAACATGAATTTTATATTCTTTGTAAGTATTACGGATTATATAAAGATGTATTTTGTACAACATGAACAATGTAAGGTACCAAAAAAATGTAACGTGGCTCATTTTTGCAACAATCAGAGCGATCGATCAAAACTAACAAGGAACTAACAATGTATCGTGGGACCTGTCAGCGTCCCAACTACAAATGCAGCTCGGGGCAACCACAACGCTGACGAGGCAGCAACAGATCAGCCACAGGCCACCAATCAGAAGAGGGAGCGCGTCATCGCCAAGCCACCTAGGATCAAGCACCCAAGCCGCCGCTTCGTGGGCCCAGAGTGGTTGAACGCTATATAAGCTGGCTCAACCAGAGAGAAGACCATCCTGGCTGGGATCACGGCAAACGGCACGGCTGGCATCTTGTTCCCCTTTCTTCTTTCTTTCTTTCCAAGCGAACTGCTCCAGAGAAGTGTATCGGTGTGCTACTCTGTAATCTCTAATCCAGTTAGTGAATAGATCGGGTTCCTAACATCGTGGTATCAGCTAGCCACCCACCACCCTTCATCACCACCGCCGCCGGTCAATTTGCCGTCCTGGAAACCCGCCGACAGAAGCAAGTGCGTGAGCAGCTAGTCGCCACCATGGATCCAGCGCTGAAGTCATATCTCGACAAGATGAGCGAAGAGGCCGCCACTCGCGCCCGCAAACAAGCAGAAGACAACAACGCCATCCTGCAGGCACTGGCGACCCAGACGGCGCGGATCGACTCTCTGGTCAACTGGAAGCCGGAGCTGGAGGCGCGCTTCGCCCAGTTGGAGCAGTCGGTCGCGGCGCTTCAGGCCGCGTCACCTCCGCCGTCCTCATCAACCGGATCGACGCTACTGGCGACCCCTTCGCCGGTCACGCGCGAGATCCACGGGCAACCCTGCCACGGCGCGCCACTGCACCCCGGGGGATCTCCGACGGTGACCCCCGAGTCACCGGCGGCTTCCCCGGTCACGGGTACGGCCCTAATCCCGTCGCAAACCTCATCTCCCTTATCGTCTCAAGTACTTGCGTCTATGGGGCAATCACCACCACCGATGGCATTCCCTGTGTTTGCTGGTGAAAATCCCCAACTATGGAAGACACTTGCTGAACAATACTTTCAGATGTTCAGTGTTCGTGACTCTTACTGGGTGCCCATGGCAAGTTTGAACTTCTCTGGCCCTGCTGCAATTTGGTTGCAGTCAATGCAACGCAAAATCGCTGGGCTGAATTGGGAGTCATTTACTGCTCTGTTGTGCACTCGTTTCGGTCGGGACAAGCATAAGCTCTTGATCCGACAGTTCTATGCTATTCGTCAGACTAATTCGGTTGCTGATTTCATTGAGAAATTTGAGACGTTGATGAATCACATGATTTCCTACTATGAACTAACTCATCCATATTTCTTCCTTACACGATTCATTGAGGGGCTGCGACCGGATATTCGCGCGGTGGTGCTAATTCAGCGACCACCGGACTTGGATACAGCCTGTTCGCTGGCCTTGCTTCAGGAGGAAGTGGCCGACGGCGAAGCATTGTTGTACCAGCACAAGGGCAAGTCGACCCCAAGCGTGCAGCGAGCATCGACATCCAGCGCACCGTCCACACCCTCCTTCTTCAGCCGCCCTCCGACACCGACACCTATGGCTGAAGATCGCCGCGGCACGGATGCCGCGCGTGCTAGTGCAGATGCAAGCAAAATCAGTGCACTCTGAGCGTTCCGACGTGCTCGTGGTCTCTGCTACAAATGTGGTGAGAGGTGGGGCAAAGATCATACATGCCCTCCTACTGTCCAGATGCATGTAGTAGAGGAACTGCTGGCTCTATTTACGGCAGAAGAGGAACTCGGAGATCACCAACAGAATCCTACTGAATATGAAGAAGACAACCTCTGTACTATATCCAAGCAAGCTGTCGATGGATCCCCAGGCCCCGGCGTCTTGCAGCTGCATGCCTGGATACAGGGCAGAGAAGTATCTCTGCTGGTGGACTCCGGTAGCTCGGCCTCGTTCGTGGATCACCGCATCGCTGCCAAGTTATTGGGGGTCTGCAAAATGGCCAAGACCTGCAGGGTTAAGGTTGCGGATGGAGCACTCTTGCACTGTGACAGTTTCATCCCTCATTGCTCATGGACATCGCAGGGCCATCAGTTTGTTACAGACTTCAAATTGATTTCACTGGGAGTGTATGACGCTATTCTGGGAATGGATTGGCTCCGCAAACACAGCCCCATGCATATAGACTGGGAGGCACAACACATGACAGTCACCACTCCTCGTGGTTCAGTTGATCTGCAAGCGGTGTCCAACAATCATCAGCAGTGTTCTGTGATTTCTTCCCATGGACTGATGTCAGCGTGTAAGCAGGGCTCGGTAGCTTATGTGGTTCACTTGAATGCGGTGAGCGAAACCGGTGCCCAAGAGGATGCAATCCCAGTGGAAATACTCAGAGTATTGGAGCAGTACACAGATGTTTTTGAAGCTCCCAAGGGACTACCTCCGAGGCGTGCTTGCGATCATCGCATTCCACTCATGGAGGGGGCTCAGCCTGTCAACATGCGACCGTATCGTCACAAACCGGAACTCAAGAACGAAATTGAGCGTCAGGTCAAGGAACTGTTGGATGCCGGCGTCATCAGAGAAAGTACAAGCCCCTTCTCCTCACCAGCACTATTGGTTAAGAAGAAAGACGGCACATGGCGATTGTGTGTGGATTATAGATGCTTGAACGCCATGACAATTGTCAGCAAATACCCAGTGCCAATTATTGATGAGCTGCTCGACGAATTGGTAGGCACCAAATGGTTTTCTAAGTTGGATTTGCGCGCAGGCTACCATCAAATACGTCTAGCAGAAGGCGAGGAGTACAAAACTGCATTCACCACACACTCTGGGCATTGGGAGTTCCTCGTCTTGTCATTTGGGTTAGCAGCTGGACCTCCCACCTTCCTCGGAGCCATAACCTGCACACTACAACCTCTGTTGAGAGTCTGTGTAATCCTGTTCTTCGACGACATCTTGGTTTTCAGTAAGACTCTGGAGCAGCATGTAAAGGACCTGAAGCAAGTGATGCAGTTGCTCCGTCGAGACCAGTGGCATGTGAAACAGTCCAAGTGTGCCTTTGGTCAGCGCAGGATCGCCTACCTAGGGCATGTGATCGATGAACATGGCGTCTCCACAGACCCGAGCAAGATTGAAACTATCAAGACTTGGCCTACTCCACGCAACAGCAAGGAAGTGCGAAGCTTCCTAGGATTGGCTGGTTACTACCGAAAATTTGTCAAGCATTTCGGCATCATTGCGCGACCCCTTTTCAATCGACTCAAGAAGAGCCACCCATTTGTCTGGACGGCAGAAACTGGCAAGGCATTCACACTCCTGCAGCAAAGCCTAGTATCAGCACCAGTTTTGCAGCTTCCGGACTTCACCAAACAGTTTGTCATCGACACGGACGCGTGTGATTACGGCGTGGGGGCAGTTTTGCAACAAGGTGGACATCCAATCGCTTACATGAGCAAGCCGCTCGCTCCTAAACACCGGGGTCTGTCGACATATGAAAAAGAATGTTTGGCCATCCTCATGGCAGTGGAACAATGGCGACCGTACTTACAACACGATGAATTCTTGATCCGCACGGATCAGCGCAGTTTGGTCCACCTCGACGACCAACGTCTATCTATAGTATGGCAGCAAAAGGCATTTACCAAATTGCTAGGACTACGGTACAAAATTTCCTACAGGCAGGGCAGCACTAACAATGCGGCGGATGCACTGTCTAGACGCAATCACGCGCAAGAGAGCGCTTTGGCTGTCTCAGTCTGTCAACCAGCTTGGGTAGACGAAGTCAGAGCAAGCTACAGCGATAACAATCACGCCAAGAAGCTACTTGAACAATTCTCCAAACAGAAGGATCCCAAGGGTCGTTTCTCTGTCTTAGAAGGATTGTTATACTTCAGAAACAGACTGTGGCTCGGCGGCTCGCCTGCTGTCCAACAGAAAATCCTTCGTGCCTTCCATGACAGTACGGTAGGTGGTCACGCAGGCTTCCCTGTGACCTACAGGCGTTTGAGGCGACTGTTTGCTTGGCCCAAAATGAAGGAGATCATCAGGCAATATGTTCAGAGCTGTGTGATCTGCCAACAGGCTAAACCAGAGAGGGTCAGATACCCAGGTCTGCTCGAGCCCATCCCGCTGCCTGAAGGTGCTTGGCAAGTTGTTACTATGGATTTCATCGATGGCCTTCCGCAATCGGGCAAAGCAAACTGCATTTTGGTCGTAGTGGACAAATTCACGAGATATGCTCATTTTCTGCCTCTCCAACATCCATTCACAGCAGCCAAAGTAGCCCGGTCATACCTGGATAACGTTTACAAGCTCCACGGTCTACCGAAAGCCATTATCTCAGATCGGGACCCTGTCTTCACTAGCAAGTTTTGGCGTGAACTTTTCTCCATTATCGGCTCAGAGCTCAACATGAGCACTCCGTACCACCCCCAGACAGACGGTCAATCGGAGAGGATAAACCAATGTCTTGAGATTTACCTAAGATGTTTCATCCATGCATGCCCAAATCACTGGAGCCAATTCCTCTCTCTCGCAGAATTCTGGTACAACTCTAGTCACGATTCTGCTCTGGACATGTCACCCTTTCACGCGCTGTATGGGCATGAACCCAGGCATTGGGGGATCGAGGCAGCATCAACTTGCACAATCCCTGCCCTGAAGGACTGGTTGGAGGAAAGGAAAACAATGCAGCAGGTTCTTCGGCAACATCTGCACCGGGCTCGCCACATCATGAAGGTGCAAGCAGACAAAAAGCGCACAGACAGAGAATTCACTGTGGGGGATGCGGTCTTCGTCAAGTTACAACCATATGTGCAATCATCAGTTCACCGCCGAGCCAACCACAAGCTTGCCTTCAAGTATTTTGGCCCCTACAAGGTGATCGACAAGGTTAACCCAGTCGCATATGAGCTGGAGCTGCCACCAGAATCCAAGATCCACCCGGTGTTCCATGTATCTCAGTTGCGGCAAGTTCTCGCACCAGGTACAGACTCCTCTGACAAATTGCCTGTACCTCGATCTGCAGAGTTGGTTCCCGTTGAGATGCTCGACAGACGCTGGCGACAGACTCCCACCAGACGACGCGAGCAGTATCTGGTGCGTTGGTCTGATTCGGAGCTCCTGGATGCTACATGGGAGGACGCACTCGCACTTAAAGCTCGCTATCCTGTCGTAGCAGCTTGGGGACAAGCATGCTCTCAAGGGGTAGGGGATGTCAGCGTCCCAACTACAAATGCAGCTCGGGGCAACCACAACGCTGACGAGGCAGCAACAGATCAGCCACAGGCCACCAATCAGAAGAGGGAGCGCGTCATCGCCAGGCCACCTAGGATCAAGCACCCAAGCCGCCGCTTCGTGGGCCCAGAGTGGTTGAACGCTATATAAGCTGGCTCAACCAGAGAGAAGACCATCCTGGCTGGGATCACGGCAAACGGCACGGCTGGCATCTTGTTCCCCTTTCTTCTTTCTTTCTTTCCAAGCGAACTGCTCCAGAGAAGTGTATCGGTGTACTACTCTGTAATCTCTAATCCAGTTAGTGAATAGATCGGGTTCCTAACAGGACCTCATGAGGTGGGTTCCACTAGCAGGAGCAGCTATACAACAGAGAAAGGCGTCGTTCAATACACGTGGCCGGATCAGCGGATATTTTGCACCAACAAAGAAAGAGCGCTCGGGCCTGAAAAGTTTTGGATACGCGTGGCGGGATCAGCGAAAATTCCAGCCACCATATATTAATCAAGCTCTAAAATCCCAAGTTTCATCTCCCTCAAACCCACGACCGCAACGCCGGTTCTCTCCCACAGCCGCACCCTGTACTAGCACCGCCGCTCCGATCTGACCCGCCACCGCTCGCACCTCTACGGCCCGTCTCCCCGCCGGATCTAGCCTCTCAGGTGCTTTTCCTCCCCTGCGGAGTACCGAGTACCCCTCCCCGCTCTTTTCTCGCTGCTCTCTACCCGCCGCCGCCGAAGACGAAGAGGAGCACGGTAGGGAAGCCGGTCGCCACCTTTTCCCTCACTGCCTTCGTCGTTTCCATCCACCTCCCTCCGTTTTCCTCGATCTTGCGGCAGCGACAAGGTCAATGGCGGTGGGCCACCTCCGGTGTGGGATGGTGTCAGATTTGACCTCCCTCCTCAATGGTCCTCGGCGAGCAGCCCCGCTCGTTGCACGTCTGTTCGCCTCAGGTATCTCCCGTATCTGATTCCTCGTCCACACCTAGCCTCCTCAGATTTGTGTTAGCTTTATGATCTGCTTAATTGCCAACTCAATTACTACAAACAAGCATCCCCTGCGACCCTGCTGTTCAACTTCAGAGTGCGGCCGTTCTGGAGATGGTGGCCGCCCGTCAGTACTATCTTACCGCTGGTAGTTGCCCCGTGATGTGTGTCAGAGAAGCTTTTTAATTCACACATCGTTAGCAATACAGCTGGGTACATAGATAGTATAAGACAGAACTGGGGCCTCCCACGCACACGAACATGGCCTGCGCGTGCCATGCCGTGTCGCGGTGTTGTTCGTTTCATCAGCCGTGGGAGGGATTTTTACCATACTGACGCTTGGGTACGAACGATGGTGCGTGTTAGAGATATATGGTACTAATAAAAATTAGCTCCAGCCGGCAAAGCGAATATGCTAGTAATATAGTATCGGACGCAGCAGTAGTTTTTGGTTTTTTGATAGTTGTTGGTGCGATTGCAATTAGCACAAACACAACAATTAATCGTCTAAACACAACGATCACATATGTACAATTAACCATTGCTGGTGTGATTGCAATTAGGACAAATTTAAAATATCCATTTAGTTTCTTTATTGGCCGTCCAAAATTACCAGTAAACCAACCTTCAATCAAATGTTCTAACATGGCAACTTGCTAATTAGTGTCAGTTTTGTTTAGCATTTACCGTCGGACCGTTTATGTGCACCATACATGGTAGGTGAGGCACACACTCAGTTAGATCAGTACAGAATGGTTTAATTTGAAAGCTTTTGCCAGCCCGGGGCGGTGGTAGCTGAGCTTTTAACACAGCAAAGAGCTGGAATAGAGCATAAATGTCGGACGCGGAGGAATTGATCCCGGGCACCAGTGATCCTGGATGAACAGTAAAATCCGAAAAAATAGTAAACAAATTCAAAAAAATCTGAATTTTTTTGTCAAGAAACTTTGATGTTTTTTCTACATGCGTGCCAATTTTCGTGATGAAATGACATTTGTGGAGGTGTCAACAAAAAAAACAAAATCATGCTCCAAAAAAACTGTTTATGGAAGCATTTTCGAGCATCGATTTTGTTTTTTTTTGCTGAGACCTGCATGAATGTCATTTTGTCATGAAAATTTGTACGCATGTGAAAAATATGTCAATGTTTGTTGCCAAAAAAATTCAGATTTTTTTGAACTTTTTAAATATTTTTTTTGTTTGTACTGTAGCAAAGGGTGCCTGTGAGCTCGAGCTCACAATAGCACTTTCGTGATGTCAGCTTTTGGTTGCTAAAGTCCCCTGGTGGACTCAGCCCTGCACCGTGTGTGCACCTGGTGGTCGCAAAAGTCTTTCTCTGCCCTACCTGCTACTCCCTCCGTTCCATAATGTAGTGCTTATAGATTTTTGCAAAAGTCAAACATTACAAACTTTGACCATATCTATAGAGAAAAGTAGGTACATCTAGAATATCAAATGGACATCACTGGATACATCGCGAGTTATATTTTCAGAATGTATATGTTTGATGTTGTAGATGTAGACAATTTTCTCTATACACTTGGTCAAAGTTGGCAAAGTTTGACTTTCATAAAAATCTATAGGCACTACATTATGGAATGGAGGGAGTAAATACTACTGACACGCAGGTTATACGGCGTGGGCAAATGTTTTTGCCGTTTCGATACAGAGAGTATTGTTGTCTCTAACCCGAATCTTGGTGACAGCCCGTTCGTGATTGCAAGGACTAGCTTCCAACGTGTGCAGCGTGACATTTCTCTTCAACTTCAACCATGTTATGCTATCTAATCTGCTGTGTTATCCTTTGCAGGGTATAGGAGGTGGGAGATCCATAAATCATAATGCATTTTGATCTAAGATCCTCCAAGTTTGGCCGAAGGAACCACTCAGGTTATTTTACGAATTACTGTCCAAGCAGCCCCCCTCCAGTGAGATGGCTGAATTTGTAGGTGCGCCACCTGTTCTCCTTAAATATCCACCAATTACGTTCAGACCAGGTTCTAGTAAGTATGCTCCACAAGTTTATGTTGTGGTCCCCAGCTAGTCTGTCTCATTGACTTCTATGTGTTAAATCGTAGCTAGCTACAGGGGGCAAGTATATTTGATTTATTTCTCTATATAGTAGATGTAATATGTCAAAATAGGTATGATTCTCCCAACTATGCTAGCAGTACTAGCCATGAGGGAATCCCCGCCTAGTCTGATTGATTCCTAAATGTATTCCAGTCCAGTTTAGCATATTTTGAAGTAGTAGCTTTGTATCATCATTCAGAGGTCAGAGCTGACGGGTTATAAAACTACCTAGTTTACTATAGTAATAGCACTGCACTATACATGACAAACACACCATTGATACAAGTGCAGGTTAATGGAGCATGGGCTATTATCTCCATAGGCAACAAAGAAAGCTTATGATAAGATAGCATAATAAATCACTGAATGTGGAGTATAGTGCAAAAGCCAAGAGAAGAGTCCATTACAGTGAAGATGCCAATGATGACTTCGTCGTAAAACTCAATCACCAATAATCTCAGATATGTAAATGAGCTTTAATTTTTCAGCCCACTTGCAACAACAATGAATCTGTTGTCCTGACTATATATGTGTGTGCTAAAGTTCAGACAAAAAACAGACAATACCTCTTATGATGACCATACTCTTTCCATATACAACTTGATAAATCTCTTGGTTGGTCTTTAGGGGCCCAAGTTATGGTTATCGAGGCAGAGTGATGCTTCCTTTTGAAGAAAATGGATCTTTCACAAATTGGGGTCCTATTTGACTAGCAAATCTTTGATGGTAATGATCTTGGTGGTTTGTGTGAGAAAGATAATGGCTTCTTTTGTTCTGGTTAGATATCTCAAGCCACTAAATTTATTTGTCATTTTCATTTTGATATAGTTCTCTTATTAGTATAGATAAAATGTCATGATGGATATTACGAAAAGTAGTGTCTTGTAAAATGTAGAATTTTAGGTAATATTTACATAAGCTACAGTCAGGAGAACATGGTTAGTACTAAACTGTGGAATTTTATTGCAATGATATATGTTTTTTTGTAACTCTTGCTTACCGATTTGCTTATGTCTTTGTCGCAAGTTCTAGCCTTATTCTTGTGATGGGATGATATGCAAATCATCTTTCAAAAAGTTGGAATGGACAAGTAAGGACCAGAGCAACTCTAGCCACCTACAAGAAGTCCGGAGAAAAAGCGTTTAGCAAATGTGCCTTGAAGAAGAGGAGAGCTATACAATTATGTTTGGGAGTCATGACCACTCATTTGTTAATCTGTTTCTTAGTGTGTGTTGATGCTACGTGTGTTGTATCAGGTGGTGATGTAGCTTGTTTATTTCAGCTTATGGGGAATGTGAACTATGAACCGTGATATGGAAGTGTGGCATCGATGTTTATAGACTAATTAATTGTGATGCAATGTGAAAATACATTGTGTTGGACAGTTGACTTGGTCAATCAAAAATTAGCCTGCATGGAATCGGGCCAACTAATAACTGTAGAGAAAAATAATTTAAAAAAAGCAAAAATGGTCACGGCCTCATAGAAATTTGGGCTGGATCAACCAGTATTGGGCTGGATCAACCAAAAATGCGTGGCCTCATATAAATTTGGGCTGGATCAAACAATATTGGGCGGCCTCATAGAAATTTGGGCTGGATCAACCAATATTGGGCTGGATGGCAATCCTCTTGTGCAGGGTACCAACAACGCATACCATGTGTTGTTAGGCTCTAACTCTATATGTTGCTATCCAGCAACGTTTCTTGACATTGTTTACCAACGGATGTATATATGTTGTTGTAGACCCTTGCAACGCCACCAACGACAACGCATATTAATCCGTTGGTGTAGACCTTTCCAACACATATACGGACATACAACAACGCATCCATGCGTTGCAGAAGGGGGGTTCCTGTTGTAGTGTCGGTGCAATGTGTGACACCGGGATTCACCAAAATGTGAACGGATGACGTGGGAGAGTTGAGAGGAAGGAGATGTGATGGGAGGAGTATAGTGGATCTAACCTTGGTGCCGGCGAAGGGCGGCGATGGGGTCGGCAATGGGGCGTCGACTCGGCGACGGCGGCGGCAGAAGCTTTGGTCAAGGAAGGGGTGTGAAATGAGAGAGAGCGGTGACTTGGGTCTTTTACTAAGTTGACTGATATATTGTCGCTGGCATTGGGTGAAAGGGCAACGCCATAGCTAATAATAGGCCAAATAAAAAAATACTAAGATTAATAATGAAAGACTTGACAAAAAGAAAAAGACTAAGATTACAAAATTGATACAAATAATAAAATTAATTATCACAAAAAGCATAATATAAAATTTCTATTATTTTGTGACTAGTATAATAACTAAATACTTAAAACTTGATAAAAAATGAAAAAGGTGTTTTGGCATACAAAGCCGACGGACGCCAGCACTAACAAATTAACAATGGCGTGCAAATAAAAGAAACACCACTAGTGCGTTCCAAATGGTGAGTGCATATGGGCCTAAAGATTTGTGGCATTTCAAAGAAAATCGACGCCAGCACTTATCATGTAAAGCTGGTGTGCTGATTTGTCCTACGACAGCACTATTTGGAAAAAAAAATAGTGCCGGTGTTGACAGTAAATGGCGCGCCACCAACGATAGTCGTGCGTGGCTAGCCATTTCTCCACTAGTGTATTCTACTTTAGCTATTTTGTTGTACCTGGCCTTTACTTAGTATTTCTGAGCCTTCTGCATAGTCTTGCTTTGAATCTTCATTTCTTGATTCTCCTTTCTTCACCTTTCGGCGTAGTCTCTCATCCTTCTTTGTTGTGGTGTTGTTATATACAACTGCAAAACAATTAAAGCAATTGCTATGGAATTGTTGTTTCCCATTTCATTAGTCTTAATGAAAGTTTTTTAAGCTACCTCTTTACCTATTCCTTTTCCATTTGTACTTTTCTTGGTACCAAATAGTTTCCAGTATGTTCTGTAAGTAGCTTCTTCATATGCATATGTCGTCTTTGAGTGCTATGTGTCCGGTGTACCTTGTTCTGAGCTTGTCTGGGAATATTTTGTTTTTCTGGCCTCTGTGATATTATATTATAGTGTTGTCGGAGGATATTCGTTTCTGTATGCTATTTGTCAATGGTGTTGTTGGCGTTATTGGTGTTTACTGTCCTAGGCTTGGAATGTGTTCTCTATCCTCTCGTTTTGACGATGCCATCTATGTTGTGGGTTATCTGGTTGCTTTTGTCATCTTCTCCTGCTGTGTATTCCACTTCTCCTCTTTGATCCTCATTTTTCTCTATTACTGCTGGTTTTTGAAGATGGCTGGTTTTTGTGTGTCCTTTCGTTTTTCAACTGCCGCACCTGGCTGCATCCCTGTTGCATTTTCCCTTATTTTTCTAATCCTACTTTGATCCGGTCTCCTTTTTTGTGCCCTTTGAGTTGCTCATATGAGGTTTTTTGAGAGTTGTAGAAAGGTTGCTTATGTTCGATTCTTCTATATATATCAGAACACATTATATAGTAAGCATATCACATTACTACACACTAGCTAAAAGCATATTTACAACTAAGGAAGTAACATACCATGACATGGCAACACATATTTGTCCTTGTCAGGCGTGTCATGAATGGCATCTTGACGTAGTCATCATGTGGAGGAAGTATGTGCCAGAGGTTGCCCGATTCGTCCTTGCTTAGCCTGATTCCTTTGGCATAGAGAGCTTCATCAACTGGGTCATCATCTTCGTCATTGTTGATGTAGATAACACCCAGCCTTAGAGTTTCCCTTCTGAAGGAGAAACTGGTAAGTTCACCCCCAATGAGATGCATGTGGTTGATGAAACGATTCCATTCATCTCCTCCAATCTGGATGTTTTTCGTCCCTTGTTGACATCCATAGTGTAGGGCCCTGTCGGTGTCCTGGACTAGGGGATACTCACCACGTCGTCTCCCGATCAGTTAGATTGGGCAGAGGACCCCCATGGCCGTATACTCATGCGCCAGTTCCGACAGCTGCCACATACAAGGAAGATTCCACAAGACTTGGTGATCAAGACAAGGACTCCTCCCCACCGGCGTACTCGGCTAGGACTCTTGTTATCCTAGGCCTCTGGTGCATTATATAAACCGAGGCCAGGCTAGTCGATAGATCATATACACAATCATAACCTCATAGGCTAGACTTCTAGGGTTTAGCCATTACAATCTCGTGGTAGATCAACTCTTGTAATACTCATATCATCAAGATCAATCAAGCAAGAAGTAGGGTATTGCCTCCATAGAGAGGGCCTGAACCTGGGTAAACATCGTGTTCCATGTCTCCTGTTACCCATCGATCCATGACACACAGCTTGGGACCCCCTACCCGAGATCCGCCGGTTTTGACACCGACATTAATGCTTTTATTGAGAGTTCCGCTGTGTGATCGGCAAAAGGATCAATGGCTGGACTACAGATCAACTGCGACGTCGGCTTCTTCGTCACCAGCTCGACTGGTCACCTTGGCTTGACTGAGGACTACGCCCTACCTCCGATCATCATGTTCGGATGAGGGCCGTCATCAACATCAACTTCCATCTCTATCAAGATCATGGAGGAATCATCCATGGAGCTCGGGGGCTCAACGTCAACATTGCCCTCGGGCGACCGTGCTGTTTTTCTAAACAACAAACTTGTATCTGCCATCACTGCCTCCTCAAGTGTCGTTTTAACGATTGCTTCGATGGAATTGTGCGGATTTGAGTCTACAACAACCCAGAAAAATTTCTCGAGTTCCGATGGAGGAATCTCTGGCAATCTACGATATACTAGAGCCCTGTCGAATCTGGACGAGAATCCAGACGAGTTTGGAGCGTTGTGTCCAGCTTCTAGCTCGGACGTCCTTTGGAAGATCCAACCGTTGATCGGCTGCGGAATTCCTATATCTACCACCTATAAAAATTTCAACTCGATCCGACCGTCCAAACTCTGGGAACCTTCCGATCAGTGCATCACTATTCGGATCTGTTTTCTGCGCGAGAACGAATCCGACCCGAATTCATCTTTTTTATGAACGGGATTTCAGACATCCTTTTTGAAGGAAGTTTTGTGTGGGGTATTGTGTTTTGTTCCCAAACACATCCCGATAATTTTAAAGTCTTTTCCAATATGATATTCACCATCGCACCAAGTGTCAAACCAGCCCGACAATGTGGCTCTACGGCTGCCGACCTGCACTAGACACGTCGTCGCTTCGTTGAGCCGAGCTAAGCTTCTTCGGATCATCATCATCTCGGCAAGCCGAACAAGAGTTTGGCATCGCGAAGGATAAATCGTCACCAACATCGCCGCCCCGTGGATTACATGGAGCGGGCACACCGGCATCACCGCACGGTCACCTCATCGAGCCAGCGTTGACCACGTCACAAGTTGCGACCTGCATCGGCATGGCCGAACCGTTGCTTCATCGAGCCGATGTCCATCCCGCCAAACTATCTCAACACCTCGGCTGACATGGCATCTGCAACACCTCCTCTCCAACCTGCTCCGTCTCCTCTCTGGACCGGGGGCTTCGTCATCCCTTCATCAACTTACTTCGGAGACTTCGGCGTCACAGGCCGACCAGCTTCATCACATTAGCTAGACCACGGGCTTTTCCTCGGCGAGCCAACCTTTGCTAGCATCGCCATGCCTTTGCTTCATCACCCATCAGGCAATGGGGGTGCGGATCGAGTCCCAATTTTGGGAGTAACCTTTCTTCGGACCGCTACAACAAATAAACCAGGTGCTATTAGTCCTAGCAATTTTTGCTTGTTTGGGTTTATTTTTCCCAAGGAATTATTACTCTGCTTTGTTCCATAATCTATACACAGGTCTATCAAATCGTGGCCGCATTAACGACGGTCGCATGGTGGTTCGGTCAGTTTCCGTACATAGTTCGGCGAACGCCGGATCCAGAACTCGGATCGGCCTATGAATTCGGGCTTTGTCGCGCCTTCACTGTGTCACGCCGACGCCCTGCATCGACATTGGCTTCGGCGCCAGGCCACATCTCTTTAAATAAATTATTTTTGCGTAAATCAATTATGCAAGGATTATATATATATATATATATATATATATATATATATTATTATTTCCTGGACCACACAGTTTTGTGTGTGCAGGTAATCGATTTTGAGTGCATTACGCGGTCACTACTCCGGAGTGCTGAACTCCTGGCTCGGACACCTCGGGTTTGGGGGCTGGGACCTCAGCCATGCCGAGGACTGCGAACCTTGTCGGATCTGTCACAGATCAATGGGCGTCTTCGTCCCGCCACAATCCCGAATCGCGTCATCAACTCCGAGCACATTAACCAGCTAAGTCGCTTTTATGCTAAAAAACTTTCAGTTTTAAATTTGTTCGGTTCGTCCAAGCAATAGGCCTTTTGGCAAAAAGTTGTTTGTGACAAAATTCCTTGTCATAACTTTATTTGTGACACACAAATTCAAATACCCCGTTTATTTGGGGACTTCCTTTATGAAGCCTTTCCTCTTGCATATGATTATACTTGTACGGCTTCGTTCCTTGTTCATGTATTACGCCATAATATGCACCATATTGACTTAAGTGTTCCGCAAGCTGGGTTTCCTTACTTTCTTACCCCCACGTTCCCGATTGTTCGGCTAGGGAGTAAAGGGAGCACCTCTGCGATTGTCATGATCGGGTCATCCGAGCTCGGACCTCAGACTAGGTGAAGCCGAAAGCTAGCTCTCTTATTGTTTTCAATCATGGTCGGCACACAAAGGAACTCATGAGTACAAAAAATTTATTGCACAAGTCTCATAGTAACAATGAGCAACCGAAGAAAGGTATCGGTGGAGGTACTATTTTCTTCAAAGATGCTTCTTACACTTCGTCAGTAATATAGCATAAGTTCCCTGAGCGCGCTTTGTCTCTTACAGCCTTATGGCCTGATTGACTGGTTATTGGAAACATCGTCGATATTCTTGATAGGTGGAGTACATAACACTATTTGGTCCTTGACCGAAGAGGGAGAAGTCGACGGTCGGTTAAGACGCGTTTAAAGTTCAGGTGATCACAGATATGATATAAGTACTTCGGTACATACAATCATTATAAATAAAATTCTTTTACCCAAGTCACTTGGGGGCTCTTAAAATTTATATATGAGCTGTAAATTTGTTTTCTTCTTGGTCGTTGCAAAGTCTTTTTCTACCGCTCCTTTTTTGACTAGAGTGTATGGTCAATAGCCGGATAGCCTGTCTTCTCTCTGAAAACCGCTCAAGTTTAGTTCGCTAAACTTACCTCGGAGAAGTACTCCGCCTTTGGGATAAGGAGCTTGAAGCCGTAGGCTGACCCGTGTAAAGTCTTGAGATCGGATGTGTCATGTTAAAGCATGACAGAAGCACAATTTTTTTTCCAAATTTTGAATTGGCACCGAACACTTGATCTTGTTCGGATGTCAAGTTTTTACTGACGTTTTTTGGTTTTCCAAGCATATGGCACTTTTAAACTATTTGTGTGTTTCCCGCATAAGTCTCGCAATGCAATGCCGGACACCTTTAGAGATTCGGCAAAAACATCCTCGAATATTTCTATATATGCATCGGTTTCAAATTGTGTCTTCGGTCAATAGTTGGGTTGCCCGGCTCCTGCGCTTGCCTCCTACATTCCGCTTTGTTCGGCTAGGTGTGCAAAGGGAGAACCACTGCGATTGTGCTTCCTGCTTGCATGGTTAAGCACCTCAGTGGAGAAAGACGAAAACTGACTGTCACAGTAAGCGTAAACTGGTCAGCGATCCAATGACTATGTTAAATGACGGGCCGTTCATAACATTGGCCGAAGTGTTTACGGCTTGACCTTGGCTATCGCTGAACACTAACCGGGGGCTCGTAGCTAGCTTCTCCAATTTAAAGGTCCTATGACTAAGTGAAAGTTATAAAGCCCGCATATCTGATTGCCTTGTTTCCGCTAACACAAATGCCTTCGGGCACCGAGACATCGGCTAAGGGTTGTCTTGTTATTGCGGAAACACCCTGCATAGTATATACAAAGGGGTAGAAGCCGACGATGGGTCACTTTCAACTGGTAAACAGTCGATACGGAGTCAAAATAAACATATCATCGGCATTTGTATTTAATATACAAGGGTCTCCTTCCGTAATCATAGCTATAAAGCCATAAATATGCATCAATTTGACTTAAGATTTTTGCCAAGCTGGGTTGCGTGGCTCCTGTGCTTACCCCTACGTTCCCGATTGTTCGGCAGGCGGTAAAGGGAGCACCTCTGTGATTGTTACTACCGGGTCATCTGAGTTAGTACCTCAGACTGGGTGAAGCCGAAAGCTAGCAATCTTAAAGGATCACATTGGTCGGCAACGACGGAAGTGAAAATTTCGGTTCATTAATACCATAGAGTTCGGGAACTTTCCCCGAACTAAATCCTCAATATTTTGCTCCCACGTTGATCGGAGCTGAGGTTTCATGATCATGCTTAGCATGAAAACCCAATGAAAGGAATCGATAGCGGGACTATTTTCTTTGGAAGATGTTTCTTATATTAAAAAGTAATATAACATATCTCTCTGCGTACCTTTGTTTATAAAACCTATGGCCGGATTGCCTTGTTTGCCGTAAATCTTTGCCCTCATAAAGGCTTTATAAAGAAGAAAAACACTCCTCGGCTACTGGCCGAAGAGGTTGAAGCCGATGGTCGGTCAACAAAGTTTTGTACAATGCGGATCCGAGCATTAATGATGTAAAGTACTTGGATACATAGAGTCATTACACATGATTTGTGATTTTACTATGGATATCGATCCTTAATTTGGCCACCCGCGCGTGCCCGCATTAAGGCTCGGGGTCTACTGGGCTTCGGGTTTATTATTTACAAATATTAAAGGGGCACATCGATCCCCTGATCTGGTATTGCCACCCGACCAGTGTCTCGGGGGCTACTGCATTGCCTATTCAATGCAAAAAAAATTCAAAGTGCTCAGTGTTCGGCTTGACCGAACTATGCGCAAACGCGTCTTCGGACAATAATAGGTACCATATGGACCTATCTGGCATCAAGCTAATATATTATGGCAACTTCTCAAGACCCTCTCTCAAGGGCCCATTCATCGATCACTATTATCTCTAATATATTACACTGCGTTTCTATTCCTATGTATGCTGTCGAGCTAGGAGTTGATCCTCAGGCCGATTTCACGCATCAACCTGAGTCTCAGGGGTTACTAGGATCAGCGGTTTCATATTTTCCTCTAAAGTGCATCTCAGAATTTTAGGCTGACACACACACCTTGAGGGCTACTGGCTACATATCTCGTCAGTAAGTAAATTGCATCAATCGGAAATAAAGTCCGCAAACAATCAGACCGCAGTCAGGGTGGTGCACCACCTTGGAAGCAGTCCGGCATAAAGCTCGGGCGCTAGTGGTTGGCTCCATAGAGGGCATTTCCGGCATTAAGCACGGCTAAACTCCTTCAACTTTTTAGGACCAAGGTGATCTATGACACCTCGGATACGGTCTGGCGTTGGAGCTTGGATATAGTCCGACGTTGGAGCTTGGATATAGTTTGGCATTGGAGCTCAAATAGTGTCTGGCGTTGGAGCTCGGATACAGCCCGACGTTGGTGCTCGGCTGCAAAAGATACCTCGAATACAGTCCAGCATTGGAGCTTGGACGCAAGAGGACACTGCCGCCCAGGAACAACTTCAAACCCGAGTTGTGGCATAAAAATAACAAGGCATTGATAAAGGCCGCAAACTTAAAAGGGGCTCCTCGGACGTGTAAACTCTTCGGATGCACTTCGCGATCCTCAAGATCGAAGATGAGAAGATTTGTTGAACCAGTTTTCAAGACCGATGACCGAAGATGAAGAACAGTTCGGAAGAACCGAAGAGCGTCCCCAACTTGAAGACCAGTTCAGGGGCTACTGTCGGCGTCCTGGACTAGGGGGTACTTACCACGTCGTCTCCCGATCAGTTAAATTGGGCCGAGGACCCCCATGCCCGCATAATCATGCGCCAGTTCGGACAGCTGCCGCATACAAGGAAGATTCCACAAGACTTTGTGATCAAGACAATGACTCCTCCCCACCGGCGTACTCGGCTAGGACTCTTGTTATCCTAGGCCTCTGGTGCATTATATAAACCGAGGCCAGGCTAGTCGATAGATCATATACACAATCATAACCTCATAGGCTAGACTTCTAGGGTTTAGCCATTACGTCATGGTAGATCAACTCTTGTAATACTCATATCATCAAGATCGATCAAGCAGGAAGTAGGGTATTACCTCCATAGAGAGGGCCCGAACCTGGGTAAACATCGTGTCCCCTGTCTCCTGTTACCCATTGATCCATGACACACAGTTTGGGACCCCCTACCCGAGATCCGCCGGTTTTGACACTGACAGGCCCCCTTGGAGTGTCGAAGATCACAGTGTCTTCAGTAATGAGCTCATTGAACTCCAGTCTCACATTGCAAGGGACGATCTGTGTAAAAAACCCAAAAACAAACACATTGCATTACGGGAAATAGCAAGAAAACAAAAGAAAAAATTGTTATAGAAGGTTCATGTAATGTGTTGCCGCTGCAGGAATAAAGCACATCTGAAAGTAGATGCCAAACAGTGTGCCACTTGAAAGGTCGGTTGCGCACCTTGACTTGCACAGTGGACGTGGTGGCGGCTGCTCAATTCTACATATAATGTAATTGAAACTAAGGTTGTGTTTGATAGAGAACTATTGACAAATTAAAGTATTGGAAAACCACAGTAATATAACAAGTAGGTACAAGCGGATGGTGACAGGTTGGGGCCTAAGTATATAAACACTTTGCACACTAGTAATTGCATAAACAAATAAACAAAATTTCAACACAAAGCTACAATTTCTACACTAGTAATTATCAGTAGCTACAATTTCTAGGAGACAAAGCAATCCATGCAACTAACTTTAGACTCTACATGACACAAAGCAAATTAAAAGCAATCCCCAAAGGGAAATTTCTATGACACAATTTCTATGATATATATACTAAAATTTCTACACAAATTAAAGCAATCCCCTAAGGGCATCTACAACGGCAGCCTAGCGCTCGGTGCAATGTGTGACACCGGGATTCACAAAAATGTGAACGGAGGATGTGGGAGAGTGGAGGAAGGAGATGTGATGGGAGGAGTATAATGGATCTAACCTTGGTGCCGGCGAGGGGCGGCGACGGGGTCGGCAACGGGGCGTCGACTGGGCGGCGGCGGCGGCGGAAGCTTTGGTCAAGGGAGGGGTGTGAAATGAGAGAGAGCAGTGACTTGGGTCTTTTACTAAGTTGACTGATATATTATCGGTGGCGTTGGGTGAAAGGGCAACACCATAGCTAATAACATGCCAAATAAAAGAATACTAAGGTTAATAATGAAAGACTTGACAAAATGAAAAAGACTAAGATGACAAAATTGATAAAAATAGTAAAATTAATTATCACAAAAAGCATAATATAAAATTTCTATTATTCTGTGATAGTATAATAATTAAATACTTAAAACTTGATCAAAAATGAAAAAGGTGTTTTGGCGTACAAAGCCGACGGACGCCAGCACTAACAAATTAACTATGGCGTGCAAATAAAAGAAACGCCACCAGTGCGTTCCAAATGGTGAGTGCATATGGGCCAAAAGATTTGTGGTGTTTCAAAGAAAATCGAAGCCAGCACTAATCATGTAAAGCTCGCATGCTGATTTGTCCTACAACAGCACTATTTGGAAAAAAATAGTGCCGGCGTTGATAGTAAATGGCGCGCCACCAACGATAGTTGTGGCTAGCCGTTTTTCCACAAGTGTATTCTACTTTAGCTATATTGTTGTACTTGGCCTTTACTTAGTATTTCTGAACCTTATGCATAGTCTTGTTTTGAATCTTCATTTTTTGATTCTCCTTTCTTCACCTTTCGGCGTAGTCTCATCCTTCTTTGTTATGGTGTTGTTATATACAACTGCAAAAAAAATTAAAGCAATTGTTATGGAATTGTTGTTTCCCATTTTATTAGTCTTAATGAAAGTTTTTTAAGATACCTCTTTACGTTTCCTTTTCCATTTGTACTTTTCTTGGTACCAAATAGCTTCCATTATGTTCTGTAAGTAGCTTCTTCATATGCATATGTTGTCTTTGAGTGCTATTTGTCCGGTGTACCGTGTTCTGAGCTTGTGTGGGCATATTTTGTTTTTCTGGCCTCTGTGATATTATATTGTAGTGTTGTATGAGGATATTCATTTCTGTATGCTATTTGTCAATGGTGTTGTTGGCGTTATTGGTGTTTGCTATCCTGGGCTTGGAATGTGTTCTCTATCCTCTGGTTTTTACGGTACCATCTGTGTTGTGGGTTATTTGATTGCTTTTGTCATCTTCTCCTGCTGTGTATACCACTTCTCCTCTTTGATCCTCATTTTTCTCTATTACTGTTGGGTTTTAAAGATGGCTGATTTTTGTGTGTCCTTTCATTTTGCAACTGCCGCACCTGGTTGCATCCCGCCTGTTGCATTTTCCCTTATTTTTCTAATCCTGCTTTGATCCGGTCTCCTTTTTTATTCCCTTTGAGTTGCTCATAGGAGGTTTTTTGAGAGTTGTAGAAAGGTTGCTTATGTTGGGTTCTTCTCTCTGCTCATTTTTTTCCTCAGCAAGCCATGCTGATACGACTCCAACGTGTCTATAATTTTTTATTGTTCCATGCTATTATAGTATCAATTTTGGAAGTTTTATATGAAATTATATATTATTTTTTGGGACTAACCTATTAACGTAGTGCCTAGAGCCAGTTGTTGTTTTTTGCTTGTTTTTGGCTTTTCGGGAAATCAATATCAAATAGAGTTCAAACGGAGAAAAACCTTTGGATTAATTTTTTCTGGACCAGAAGGGGCCCACGAAGGTTCGGGAGAAGACCTAGGTGTTGGGGAATATAGTAATTTCAAAAAAATTCCTACATACACGCAAGATCATGGTGATGGCATAGCAACGAGAGGAGAGAGTGTTGTCCACGTACCCTCGTAGACCGTAAGCGGAAGCGTTATGACAATGCGGTTGATGTAGTCGTACATCTTCACGATCCGACCGATCCAAGTACCGAACGTACGGCACCTCCGAGTTCAGCACACGTTCAGCTCGATCACGATCCCCGGGCTCTGATCCAGCAAAGCTTCGGGGATGAGTTCCGTCAGCACGACGGCGTGGTGACGATGATGATGCTCTACCGGTGCAGGGCTTCGCCTAAACTCCGCAACGATATGACCGAGGTGGAATATGGTGGAGGGGGCACCGCACACGGCTAAGGAACGATCCGTAGATCAACTTGTGTGTCTATGGGGTGCCCTCCGCCCCCGTATATAAAGGAGCCTGGGGGGAGGAGGCG
>NC_041383.1:658141247-658156655 GCF_002162155.2 Triticum dicoccoides | reverse complement strand
CGATAGTAGGACTCCCTTCTTTCCTAGTTGGAATAGGAGAAGGGGGGAAAGAGGAGGAAGAGGGCAAGGAAAGGGGGGGCGCCGCCCCCTTCCCTTGTCCTATTCGGACTAGGAAGGGGAGGGGCGCGCGGCCCCCTCCTGCCTCCTTCCCTCTTCTCCCTCGAGGCCCATGTAGGCCCAATAACCCCCCGGGGGGTTCCGGTAACCTCCCGCTGCTCCGGTAAAATGCCGATTTCACCCGGAATGATTCCGATGTCCAAATATAGGCTTCCAATATATCGATCTTTATGTCTTGACCATTTTGAGACTTCTCGTTACGTCCGTGATCACATCCGGGACTCCGAACAAACTTCGGTACATCAAAACTTATAAACTCATAATAAAACTGTCATCGTAACGTTAAGCGTGCGGACCCTACGGGTTCGAGAACTATGTAGACATGACCTAGAACTATTCTCGGTCAATAACTAATAGCGGAACCTGGATGCCCATATTGGTTCCTACATATTCTACGAAGATCTTTATCGGTCAAACCGCATAACAACATACGTTGTTCCCTTTGTCATCGGTATGTTACTTGCCCGAGATTTGATTGTCAGTATCCAATACCTAGTCAATCTCGTTACCGGCAAGTCTCTTTACTCGTTCCGTAATGCATCATTCCGTAACCAACTTATTTGGTCACATTGCTTGCAAGGCTCATAAAGATGTGCATTACCGAGAGGGCCCAGAGATACCTCTCCGACAATCGGAGTGACAAAACCTAATCTCGAAATACGCCAACTCAACATGTACCTTCGGAGACACCTGTAGTACTCCATTATAATCACCCAGTTACGTTGTGATGTTTGGTAGTACCCAAAGTGTTCCTCCGGTAAACGGGGGTTGCATATTTCTCATAGTTACAGGAACATGTATAAGTCATGAAGAAAGCAATAGCAATATACTAAACGATCAAGTGCTAGGATAACGGAATGTGTCATGTAAATCACATCATTTTTCTAATGATGTGATCCCATTAATCAAATGACAACACATGTCTATGGTTAGGAAACATAACCATCTTTGATTAATGAGCTAGTCAAGTAGAGGCATACTAGTGACTATATGTTTGTCTATGTATTCACACATGTATCATGTTTCTGGTTAATACAATTCTAGCATGAATAATAAACATTTATCATGATATGAGGAAATAAATAATAACTTTATTATTGCCTCTAGGGCATATTTCCTTCAGTCTCCCACTTGCACTAGAGTCAATAATCTAGATTACATAGTAATGATTCTAACACCCATGGAGTCTTGGTGCTGATCATGTTTTGCTCGTGAGAGTGGCTTAGTCAACGGGTCTGCAACATTCAGATCCGTATGTATCTTGCAAATCTCTATGTCTCCCACTTGGACTTGGTCCCGAATGGAATTGAAGCGTCTCTTGATGTGCTTGGTCCTCTTGTGAAATCTGGATTCCTTTGCCAAGGCAATTGCACCAGTATTGTCACAGAAGATTTTCATTGGTCCCGATGCACTAGGTATGACACCTAGATCGGAAATGAACTCCTTCATCCAGACTCCTTCATTTGCTGCTTCCGAAGCAGCTATGTACTCCGCTTCACATGTAGATCCCGCCACGACGCTTTGTTTAGAACTGCACCAACTTACAGCTCCACCGTTTAATAGAAACACGTATCCGGTTTGCAATTTAGAATCATCCGGATCAGTGTCAAAGCTTGCATCGACGTAACCATTTACAACTAGCTCTTTGTCACCTCATATACGAGAAACATATCCTTAGTCCTTTTCAGGTATTTCAGGATGTTCTTGACCGATGTCCAGTGATCCACTCTTGGATTACTTTGGTACCTTCCTGCCAAGCTTATTGCTAAGCATACATCAGGTCTGGTACACAACATTGCATACATGATAGAGCCTATGGTTGAAGCATAGGGAACATCTTTCATTTTTCTCTCTATCTTCTGCTGTGGTCGGGCATTGAGTTTGACTCAACTTCACACCTTGTAGTACGGGCAAGAACCCTTTCTTTGCCTGATCCATTTTGAACTTTTTCAAAATTTTATCAAGGTATGTGCTTTGTGAAAGTCCTATTAAGCGTCTTGATCTATCTCTATAGATCTTGATGCCCAATATGTAAGCAGCTTCACCGAGGCCTTTCATTGAAATTTTTTTTATTCAAGTATCCCTTTATGCTATCCAGAAATTCTATATCATTTCCAATTAATAATATGTCATCTACATATAATATCAGAAATGCTACAGAGCTCCCACTCACTTTCTTGTAAATACAGGCTTCTCCAAAAGTCTGTATAAAACCATATGCTTTTATCACACTATCAAAGCGTTTATTCCAACTCCGAGATGCTTGCACCAGTCCATAAATGGAACGCTGGAGCTTGCACACTTTGTTAGCACCTTTTGGATCTACAAAACCTTCTGGCTGCATCATATACAACTCTTCTTCCAGAAATCCATTCAAGAATGCAGTTTTGACATCCATTTGCCAAATTTCATAATTATGAAATGCAGCAATAGCTAACATGATTCGGACAGACTTAAGCATCACTACGGGTGAGAAAGTCTCATCGTAGTCAACTCCTTGAACTTGTCGAAAACCTTTCGCAACAAGTCGAGCTTTATAGACAGTTACATTACCATCAGAGTCAGTCTTCTTCTTAAAGATCCATTTATTCTCAATTGCTTGCCGATCATCGGGCAAGTCAACCAAAGTCCATACTTTGTTTTCATACATGGATCCCATCTCAGATTTCATGGCCTCTAGCCATTTTGCGGAATCTGGGCTCATCATCGCTTCCTCATAGTTCGTAGGTTCATCATGGTCAAGCAACATGATTTCCAGAATTGGATTACTGTACCACTCTGGTGCGGATCTTACTCTGGTAGACCTACGAGGTTTAGTAGAAACTTGATCTAAAGTTTCATGATCAATATCATTAGCTTCCTCACTAATTGGTGTAGTTGTCACAGGAACCGGTTCTTGTGATGAACTACTTTCCAATAAGGGAGTAGATACTGTTATCTCATCAAGTTCTACTTTCCTCCCACTCACTTCTTTTGAGAGAAACTCCTTCTCTAGAAAGGATCTGATTTTAGCAACGAAAATCTTTCCCTCAGATCTGTGATAGAAGGTGTACCCAATAGTCTCTTTTGGGTATCCTATGAAGACACATTTCTCCGATTTGGGTTCGAGCTTATCTGGTTGAAGTTTCTTCACATAAACATCACAGCCCCAAACTTTAAGAAACGACAACTTTGGTTTCTTGCCAAACCACAGTTCATAAGGCGTCGTCTCAACGGATTTTGATGGTGCCCTATTTAACGTGAATGCGGCCGTCTCTAAAGCATAACCCCAAAACGATAGCGGTAAATCAGTAAGAGACATCATAGATCGCACCATATCTAGTAAAGTACGATTACGACGTTCGGACACACCATTTCGTTGTGGTGTTCCGGGTGGCGTGAGTTGCGAAACTAATCCGCATTGTTTCAAGTGTAGACCAAACTCGTAACTCAAATATTCTCCTCCACGATCAGATCGTAGAAATTTTATTTTCTTGTTACGATGATTTTCCACTTCACTCTAAAATTCTTTGAACTTTTCAAATGTTTCAGACTTATGTTTCATCAAGTAGATATACCCATATCTGCTCAAATCATCTGTGAAGGTGAGAAAATAACGATACCCGCCGCGAGCCTCAACATTCATTGGACCACAAACATCAGTATGTATGATTTCCAACAAATCAGTTGCTCGCTCCATAGTTCCGGAGAACGGCGTTTTAGTCATCTTGCCCATGAGGCACAGTTCACAAGTACCAAGTGATTCATAATCAAGTGATTCCAAAAGCCCATCAGTATGGAGTTTCTTCATGCGCTTTACACCGATATGACCTAAACGGCAGTGCCACAAATAAGTTGCACTATCGTTATCAACTCTGCATCTTTTGGTTTCAACACTATGAATATGTGTATCACTACTATCGAGATTCAATAAAAATAGACCACTTTCCAAGGGTGCATGACCATAAAAGATATTACTCATATAAATAGAACAACCATTATTCTCAGATTTAAATGAATAACCGTCTCGCATCAAACAAGATCCAGATATAATGTTCATGCTCAACGCTGGCACCAAATAACAATTATTTAGGTCTAAAACTAATCCCGATGGTAGATGTAGAGGTAGCGTGCCGACTGCGATCACATCGACTTTGGAACCATTTCCCACGCGCATCGTCACCTCGTCCTTAGCCAATCTTCGCTTAATTCGTAGTCCCTGTTTCGAGTTGCAAATATTAGCAACATAACCAGTATCAAATACACAGGTGCTACTGCGAGCATTAGTAAGGTACACATCAATAACATGTATATCACATATACCTTTGTTCACTTTGCCATCCTTCTTATCCGCCAAATACTTGGGCCAGTTCCGCTTCCAGTATTCAGTCTGCTTGCAGTAGAAGCACTCAGTTTCAGGCTTAGGTCCAGACTTGGGTTTCTTCTCTTGAGCAGCAACTTGCTTGCTGTTCTTTTTGAAGTTCCCCTTCTTCTTCCCTTTGCCCTTTTTCTTGAAACTGGTGGTCTTGTTAACCATCAACACTTGATGCTCCTTCTTGATTTCTACCTTCGCGACTTTTAGCATTGCGAAGAGCTCAGGAATAGTCTTGTTCATCCCTTGCATATTATAGTTCATCATGAAGCTCTTGTAGCTTGGTGGCAGTGATTGAAGAATTATGTCAATGACACTATCATCAGGAAGATTAACTCCCAGTTGAATCAAGTGATTATTATACCCAGACATTTTGAGTATGTGTTCACTGACAGAACTATTCTCGTCCATCTTGCAGCTATAGAACTTATTGGAGACTTCATATCTCTCAATCCGGGAATTTGCTTGAAATATTAACTTCAACTCCTGGAACATCTCATATGCTCCATGACGTTCAAAACGTCGTTGAAGACCCGTTCTAAGCCGTAAAGCATGGCACACTGAACTATCGAGTAGTCATCAGCTTTGCTCTGCCAGACATTCTTAACGTCGTCAGTTGCATCAGCAGTAGGCCTGGCACCCAGCAGTGCTTCCAGGACGTAACTTTTCTGTGCAGCAATGAGGATAATCCTCAGGTTACGGACCCAGTCCGTGTAATTGCTACCATCATCTTTCAACTTTGCTTTCTCAAGGAACGCATTAAAATTCAACGGAACAACAGCACGAGCCATCTATCTACAAACAAACATAGACAAGCAAAATACTATCAGGTACTAAGTTCATGATAAATTTAAGTTCAATTAATCATATTACTTAAGAACTCCCACTTAGACAGACATCTCTCTAGTCATCTAAGTGATCACGTGATCCAAATCAACTAAACCGTGTCCGATCATCATGTCCGATCATCACGAGCCATCTAGTCATCTATGTTGATCATATCTACTATATGATTCACGTTCGACCTTTCGGTCTCCGTATTCCGAGGCCATATCTGTATATGCTAGGCTCGTCAAGTATGACCTGAGTATTTCGCGTGTGCAACTGTTTTGCACCCGTTGTATTTGAACGTAGAGCCTATCACAACCGATCATCACGTGGTGTCTCAGCACGAAGAACTTTCGCAACGGTGCATACTCAGGGAGAACACTTCTTGATTATTAGTGAGAGATCATCTTAAAATGCTACCGTCAATCAAAGCAAGATAAGATGCATAAAGGATAAACATCACATGCAATCAATATAAGTGATATGATATGGCCATCATCATCTTGTGCTTGTGATCTCCATCTTCGAAGCACCGTCGTGATCACCATCGTCACCGGTGCGACACCTTGATCTCCATCGTAGCATCGTTGTCGTTACGCCATCTATTGCTTCTACGACTATCGCTACCGCTTAGAGATAAAGTAAAGCAATTACAGGGCGTTTGCATTTCATACAATAAAGCGACAACCATATGGCTCCTGCCAGTTGCCGATAACTTCGGTTACAAAACATGATCATCTCATACAATAAAATATAGCATCACGTCCTGACCATATCACATCACAACATGCCCTGCAAAAACAAGTTAGACGTCCTCTACTTTGTTGTAGCAAATTTTACGTGGCTGCTACGGGCTTTAGCAAGAACCGTTCTTACCTACGCATAAAAACCACAACGATAGTTTGTCAAGTTGGTGCTGTTTTAACCTTCGCAAGGACCGGGCGTAGCCACACTCGATTCAGCTAAAGTGAGAGAGACAGACACCCGCCAGTCACCTTTAAGCACGAGTGCTCGCAACGGTGAAACCAGTCTCGCATAAGCGTACGCGTAATGTCGGTCCGGGCCGCTTCATCTCACAATACCGCCGAACCAAAGTATGACATGCTGGTAAGCAGTATGACTTGTATCGCCCACAACTCACTTGTGTTCTACTCGTGCATATAACATCAAGGCATAAAACCTAGGCTCGGATGCCACTGTTGGGGCACGTAGTAATTTCAAAAAATTTCCTACGTACACGCAAGATCATGGTGATGGCATAGCAACGAGAGGAGAGAGTGTTGTTCACGTACCCTCGTAGACCGTAAGCGGAAGCGTTATGACAACGCGGTTGATGTAGTCGTACATCTTCACGATCTAACCGATCCAAGTACCGAACGTACGGAACCTCCGAGTTCAGCACACGTTCAGCTCGATGACGATCCCCGGGCTCCGATCCAGCAAAGCTTCGGGGATGAGTTCCGTCAGCACGACGGCGTGGTGACGATGATGATGCTCTACCGGTGCAGGGCTTCGCCTAAACTCCGCGACGATATGTCCGAGGTGGAATATGGTGGAGGGGGGCACCACACACGGCTAAGGAACGATCCGTAGATCAACTTGTGTGTCTATGGGGTGCCCCCCGCCCCCGTATATGAAGGAGCCTGGGGGGAGGAGGCAGCCGCCAAGGAGGGCGCTCCAAGGGGGGAGTCCTACTCCCACCGAGAGTAGGACTCCCTTCTTTCCTAGTTGGAATAGGAGAAGGGGGGAAAGAGGAGGAAGAGGGGAAGGAAAGGGGGGGCGCCGCCCCCCTTCCCTTGTCCTATTCGGACTAGGAAGGGGAGGGGCGCGCGGCCCCCTCCTGCCTCCTTCCCTCTTCTCCCTCGAGGCCCATGTAGGCCCAATAACCCCCCGGGGGGTTCCGGTAACCTCCCGGTGCTCCGGTAAAATGCTGATTTCACCCGGAACGATTCTGATGTCCAAATATAGGCTTCCAATATATCGATCTTTATGTCTCGACCATTTCGAGACTCCTCGTTATGTCCGTGATCACATCCGGGACTCCGAACAAACTTCGGTACATCAAAACTTATAAACGCATAATAAAACTGTCATCGTAACGTTAACTGTGCGGACCCTACAGGTTCGAGAACTATGTAGACATGACCTAGAACTATTCTCAGTCAATAACCAATAGCGGAACCTAGATGCCTATATTGGTTCCTACATATTCTACGAAGATCTTTATCGGTCAAACCGCATAACAACATACGTTGTTCCCTTTGTCATCGGTATGTTACTTGCCCGAGATTTGATCGTCAGTATCCAATACCTAGTTCAATCTCGTTACCGGCAAGTATCTTTACTCGTTCCGTAATGCATCATTCCGTAACCAACTCATTTGGTCACATTGCTTGCAAGGCTTATAAAGATGTGCATTACCGAGAGGGCCCAAAGATACCTCTCCGACAATCGGAGTGAAAAAACCTAATCTCGAAATACGCCAACTCAACATGTACCTTCGGAGACACCTGTAGTACTCCTTTATAATCACCCAGTTACGTTGTGACGTTTGGTAGTACCCAAAGTGTTCCTCCGGTAAACGGGAGTTGCATATTTCTCATAGTTACAGGAACATGTATAAGTCATGAAGAAAGCAATAGCAATATACTAAACGATCAAGTGTTAGGCTAACGGAATGGGTCATGTCAATCACATCATTCTTCTAATGATGTGATCCCATTAATCAAATGACAACACATGTCTATGGTTAGGAAACATAACCATCTTTGATTAATGAGCTAGTCAAGTAGAGGCATACTAGTGACTATATGTTTGTCTATGTATTCACACATGTATCATGTTTCCGGTTAATACAATTCTAGCATGAATAATAAACATTTATCATGATATGAGGAAATAAATAATAACTTTATTATTGCCTCCTGGACATATTTCCTTCACTAGGGAGCCACGAGGGAGCGACAAGCCCAGGGGGCGCGCCCTAGGAGGGCGTCTTCCAGGCTTGTGGGCCCCTCATGGCACCTCCTGACCTAATTCCACTTCTATAAATTCCCAAATATTCCCAGTACATCAAAGAGCCACCCGAAACAATTTTTCCGTCGCGGCAAGTCTCCGTCCTTCCATGATCCCATCTGGAGCCTTTTCCGGTACTCTACTGGAGGGAGAATCGATCACGAACGACTTCTACATGAACCTTGCTGCCCTTCCAATGATGCGTGACTAGTTCACTACAGACCTATGAGTCCATAGCTAGTAGCTAGATGACTTCTTCTCTCTCTTTGATCTTCAATACAATGTTCTCCTCGACATTCTTGGAGTTCTATTCGATGTAATCTCCATTTGCGGTGTGTTTGTTGGGATCCGATGAATTGTGGGTTTATGATCAGATTATTCATGAATTCTTTTATGCATTATCATTATAGATTGTATTTCTCTCCGATCTCTCCGTTTAGTTTGGCAACCTAGATTGTTTTTTCTTGCAATTGGAGAGGTGCTTTGTGATGGGTTCAATCTTGCGGTGCTCAATCCCAGTGACAGAAGGGGACATGACAAGTATTTGTATTATTGCCATTAAGAATAAAGAGGTGGAGTTTATTCATATTGATTGGGTTTACTTTGTCTATATCATCTCATCTTACTTAAGGTGTTACTCTGTTTTTATTAACATAATACCCTAGATGCATGCTAGATAGCGGTCGATGGGTGGAGTAATAGTAGTAGATACAGCCAGGAGTCGGTCTACTTCTCTCGGATGTGATGCCTATATACATGATCATTGCCTTGAATATCGTCATAATTATGCTCTTTTCATCAATTGTCCAACAATAATTTTTTTACCCACCATACGCTATGTGCTCGAGAGAGAAGCCTCTAGTGAAAACTATGGCCCCCGGTCTACCTTTATCATATATAAAATCCAAAAATATCTTGTGGAAATTTTCTTTACCGTTATTTTATTTTGTAATTTATCTATTAGCCTACCACTACGAGATTTGATCCTTGCAAATAGCCGCCAAGGGGATTGACAACCCTCTTGTTTGTGTTGGGTGCAAGTATTTGCTTTTGTGTGTGTAGGTGCTGCTAACGAAATTTTGTGTGGTTCTCCTACTAGATTGATAATCTTGGTTCTTAAGTGAAGAAAATACTTATCTCTACTATCCCAATGCAGCGCACAAGTAGCAGCTGCCATGACATTAATTTTTTGTCTCATGCGTACACTCGATTAGCACTTTGTATGTTTTGTCTTCTTTTATACCGTGTGAGCAGATTTTTTCCATTTCTGTGTACGCTAGGATGAATCTCATGCTTTCGTCATCTCTTGCCGTCATGCTCTTCTGTTGACTAGTAGTCAGTGCATTCATGCTCTCTACTACGTTATTTGTCTATGTAGGGTTGATAAAAGTTTTTGGCAGTTGTTCCAGCATTCCTGTATGGTCCATTACCTTAAGTACGTGGCAACACTGTATGTCATCCCTTTGCATCTTCTTGAAGGTGCACTTGTATTTTTCCTTTTCGTCATCGACATCTACTTTGAATTCTGACTTGTGGAATTCTTCACCTTGGTACGGTTTCCCCCTTCCGTTTCAATCATTTTTAAGAGATATTGTCTCCCTCGTCCCAGGTCATGGTAGTATGTTCTATTCTTTAGCTCTATCTAGAAGTTCCTGAATATATCGTTTGTGTATATTTGGCTTGCTTCTCTTTCGATTGGGAAGCCAGTCTCCGTTGATGATGTCTTCTCTATTGTTCGGTATCTTTTCTTGTCGCCGGTGGCAAGGTAACTTTGTTGAATGTACTTGTAAGCCTCAACAAAGTTTGTTATGGTGTCTTAGTGGTTCATGTATTTTTTTTCCACAGAGTTTATTCTCTCGCTGTGTGTGGTTGCTGTTGAGAATAGGTAGAAGTAGTCCTTGAAGTAGGTTGACACCTAGAATGAGAGTTCCATGGTGAATTAAAGTGTTTGTTTCCTTCTGCTTTATATCTTAAAATTGCTGCTTTGCATGATATTTTGAACTCATCTGAATCTAGTGAGTTTTTGCTTATTAGAGTGAGTTCTTCAGACGTTGTTGGATGTTCTGAAAATATTGTTGTGTTGTTTTCCTTCAAGTTTTGTCTCATATGCCACCAGCAGAACCTATGCTTGGTCTTAAGTGTGTTCTCTATTCCTTCTTCATCGCCTTGTCTTGGTATGTTATTATATTTTGGTTCCTTTTCTCCCATTGCCTTTACAAATGTGCTTAGCAACCATTTGAATGACCCTATTATCTCGTCCTTTAGAAGGCCTACTCCGAATAGGACGGTTCACCCATGGTTGTCAACCCCTACGATCGGTACAAACGCTAGACCATATACGTCTCTAGAGAATCTGGCTAGTTAATTAGCAAGCCTTGATAATTCTATGATCAACTTTACTCGTCTAATCTGAAACCAGCAGCACTCACAGGTGAGTCTACAGGGATGACACATTGAAGGCTCCCTTCTGCGTCTAAAAAGAATACAGCCATACAGATGGGGTGAAAAGAAGTCGGGAGCATTCCATCTTGTGTCTTACTCGGAGCTCCACTCCATGACCACTGGTGCCTGCAATTAATGGTCATCTGGTACCTCTTCTAACTAAGCTTCCAGGCTTTGCCCGCGTTCATGCTGAACTTTTTCAGCCTCCCGAAGAGCATGACAAGAATGAGGATGAGTTTGCCGGAATCGCTCCACCTCCCAGCGAAGCCGGTCCACCTGTCAGTGCACATCCCGTCCGGGCTGATCTGCCTACTGCAGCTGTAGCCCATGGAGAAGCCCACATTTCCATAAGCGCTGCAGAACGTTACACTGAAAAATGTCAGCTTCCCTGAAGAATGCAACTTGTAGTTCTTATCATATATAATACTATTACTACATAGTTATTTCCATTTCAGGCTTTGAATTGCTTAGAGGGGACTTGCCTGACGACTTCGACGACGATGCTGAGCAAGTTGAAGTTGAGGGGGTCCTCCTTGAGCTTTTCCCTCTCAGTGACGCAGATGGCGATGACAAAGATGGCAAGGTAGGAGAGTTGTGACAGAAGCGTGCTCTTGAGCAACCTCACCCCCTGGGTCTCCTCCGTGGGATGGTCCTTCACGCTGGAGCTCTCTCCAAATGGAAACCATGTCGTGTATGGAGGGAGGTACCTGGAAGCAAGCAAGAAGGAGAACGTGAGTGAGACGACCAAGACGGCAAGCCTAGCTACAAAGACTGCGCTAACGCGCTTTCAGTTCTACCCACTCTTCCGAATCCCAAAAATGGCACGTACTACCAAACTTTCAGCATCCAGACGCCGACGTGCAAGAACATATATCCTGGTGAGTCGAATAATTCCCATGGAATTAACGGGACATATATAGGTCCGGATTCGCTGCCTATATATGCATGGAATCCAGAGATTTCTTATGGACCACCGCACCATATATGCATGGAATTCAGAGAACGATGTAGTGGAGAAGGTACTACGACGGTGCGGACTGAATTGGAGGAAGGCGAACAATATTCTCAGTACGTACGTGAGGAGCACGCGATGCACATACGATGCATGGGGCCTCGCTTTGAATGGAGACCCGGAGACTACGTTGGAATGTGTTTCGATCAGCATTCCGATTCTCAACTTGCGGCGATGCTGGTGGCCGGCCCAAGATTTTCTTTGGGTGCTGGGGAAGGTTTTTCTTCCGGCCAAGGTGCCGTCAGCCAGCGCGTGCACGTGCCTGTGGGCTCGTGGATGGCAAATGCTGTTGCGGGGAGGTTGACGATCTAGAAATTCTTTCCACAGCGAGGGACAGATTCCTCTGCCCTCTCCGTTCATTATTGAACGGAATTTCCTTCAGAAACGAGGTCCACAACCACAACCACAATGGCCAACCGCCTGCAGTGCACCTGGCCACCCATGTTGGACTAGTAGGAGTACTTGGTACGGAGTATATTCAGCAATTGTCGGGGTATACAATATGGCACTTGAGGAGTACTAACATCGTCCACAAATTAATTAAGGTACTCTGAAATGGGGTGGTTTCTTCGACATTTTTTATGGGGTGATCTCTTGGACATTGGCACTCTGAGATGTGACTTTGGCAACTACTCTCTCCGTCCCATAATGTAAGACACTTTTTGACTCTAATGTAGTTCATATTCTAGTTTATATCTGTGGTGCCCAACAAAATTTTAGTACTCTACAATACTTCAAGACAAATATGTATTAATTATTTTTAAGATCTCAATATTTGAACGTTTGCAAGTTTTTTTTGTGAAGAAAATTGTGAAAAGTTTGACTAGAGTATAAAAATGTTAAAGTTTGACAACAGTCCTGTCCAAATGTCATTCATTTATTATTCCTTGGCGTGGGTAGTGAAAGCTTGGCCCATAATGACATTTACCGTTGACCTGAAATTGTTGAAAATACCTGCTAATCCCCTGTAAAAAAAAAGCATATCTCTGGAAAGCCTGAAGCTGTTTTCTGAAGGTGTGAAATTTTAGTGAAATGCTCGTGCCAATTTTTAGTTTGTAGAGGTTGACTGTGGGATGAGGATGATTGGGAGTTGAGCAAATGCTTATTAGAAATGTGACCAAGATTTAAGGAAGCTTTGTGCAAGCTCATGAGTTATGAATGATCATTGCCAAACATTACTCTAGTTGAGAAGCACAAGAAAATAAGATCCTAGTAGCTTCTGGAATCTAGCTGGCGTTGAACGTAGGGAACTCAGTTATGGTATTCTCGTAGGCATCGACCGGCCACTGATAACGAGGAGAAAGACAGAGGGGCAGATCGAGGAGGAGAGGACTCACATCATGAGCACGAAGAGGACGAGGATGGCCGGCGCGAGGGTGGAGAGGTCGAGGGTTGTCTCGCCGGTGTGCCGGGAGTTCACCGCGAGGAACACCGCGTTCGACACCTTCTCCCACGCGCTCATCCCGCTCAGCGCGCCACCCCACTCCATGCCGCACAACATCGCCGCCTGCACGGCGACGAACCCGGCCACCGTTGCCGCTAGCATCGCGCACCGCCGCGCCGGGAGCAGGTGGTAGTACCCCGTCAGTTCCCCGCCCTCCTTCGCCGTCTCCTTGAGCTCCACGCGCCTGGTTGCCGCGGCGGCGGCGCGCACGCACGCGGCCAGCAGCGGCGGGAACAGCGTGTTCCCGACCAGCGCCTGCGGCACGAGCAGCAGCTGCAGACCGGTGTCCCGCTTGAACACCGCCATGTTCTCGTTTGTCGGCATGTACCCGCAGCTCGAGAACGTGGACACCGTCGTGAACACGGCGAATGTCCACTCGTTCAGGGCCTTCTCCCGAAGCGTCCGCCTCGCCGCCGGCGACGCATGCAAGATGTACGCCGCGACGGCGACGGCTCCGACGACGTGCACCGTCAGGAGGATGGCGAGGACGACGAAGAAGAGCGACAACACCGCGTCGCGCCGCAGCCTCGTGTCATCGAAGCGGTCCAACGGCTTGCTCATCTCGTCGTCGGCGGTCGACGTAATCGACGTTGGGTTGTCGAATTCGCCAGCAGCGGCGACCGGCGGCATCTCAAGCTCGGCGACGTCGTGGATCTCGACGCGACGGGATTTGCGTACAGCTTGCTTCCTCAGCTTGGACCACTTGGACGCGAGGCCTAGGAGCGACAAAAACACCTCGCCGCCGACGAACATGAGCACGGTCAGGACGAGGAGCTGGCCGTTGGAGAACGCCTCCATCTCGACGGTGGACATGCTCGACACCGTCGCGGCCGAGACGGCGGTGAAGAACAGATCGATGGCGCCGGGCCGCCTCGTCCCCTCGCCGCCGGCGCGGAACCTGAGCTGCGCGAGGACAAGGTAACCGAGCCAGGAGACGGCGAGGAAGTACGCGACGTGGACGAGCGGCGAGCCGAGGCGCGGCGATAACCGCCCGGCGAGCGCGCGGCGCCACCGCGCCACGCGCTCCTTGACGTGGTGCTGCGCGTATGACCCGGATAGCGAGCGCATGAGGGACATTACATTGTTGAGCGCGGCCGTCGAGCGCCGCCGCGTGTGCTCTAACAGCTCGCGGACCTTACGATGAGCTCCGGCCATGTTTGATGTACTACTGTCTGAGTATGTATGTGTGGACGTGTTGGGATGCATGTATGCACTGCGTCTGCGTACTGTGTGTGAGAGCTAAAGAGTACGATGCCTAAATATATAGCCAACCAGGAACGGTGCAGTGGTGGGTACTGTTTTTGTTTATCTATTATTTATTTTCAGCTAGGTACTGTTTTTGTTTATGATGGTTTGGTTTATGATGCCTCGAGACGTCGTGCGACACGTGGCCTAACCTTTTTTTACCATGCGTGGCATGGAAACTCTCTAGGTTAGTTTTAGGACCCGGATAATTCCCGAACGTTCGGATTTCAAGCATGTCATCCCATTTTCTTATGGTAATTTTAGTTGACGTGAGGTGATAAGTTTAGTTGTTACAACATGGTAACTTTGTCTCAGTTCATTTTTTCGAGAAAATAGCTATGTTTGCCAACTTTGCGTGAATTAAAGTTGCCATGAAAAATGTTCGGGTTGCCATGCATAAAATTCGAATATTTGGTATTTATCATTTTCGTATTTTTATGTGCTCGGGATTCGATTAGATAATGTATAATGGTGCTATCTCTGCAGTGTCTTGAATGATAAATGATAAGATTGATGGAAGAGAAACCATAATAAAAATATTTTGTCTTCTTTAATTAAGAAATGATCTCTTAGCAACAAATATCTCATCATATTTTTAGGCCTTATTTGGTTTCAGGAATTTTGTAAGAACTTTAAAGGATAGGAATGTTATACTAAAAGTGCCTTGGTATTTGCACAACAAATGTCATGGGTGGCTTATCTCGTGTGGTTAGGGGCTGATGGATGCCGACGTTGTCCGGATGCGGGAGTAGGCACGAGCACTGTCGGACACAGAGACGTACCCAGGTTCAAGGCTCTCGCGTAGAGGTAACACCCAATACTCCTGCAAGGATCACTATGATGAACCCAAGGTGTACATGGTTGCTCCTAGAGATGTATCAGAGGTGGAGAGAAGAGGGCTCTAGCTCTGCTCTCTCCCTCGAGTGTGTGTGTGTGTGTGTGTGTGTGTGTGTG
>NC_041383.1:658108618-658140735 GCF_002162155.2 Triticum dicoccoides | reverse complement strand
GTTTGTGTGTGTGTGTGTGTGTGTGTGTGTGTGTGTGTGTGTGGAACGAATGAGTCGACCCCCTCCTAGGGGTGCTCCTAGGAGGTCTTATACTTGGGCCTCCCAGGTTACAAAATGCCTGAGAAGGTGGGATGGGCCTCGGCTGCCAACGTCGCTAGCCTCCATTGGGACCCGCTGGCTGCGGGGTCCTATTGGCCATGGGGCCCACTGGCTGCTTATCGCTGTAGCACGTAAGCCATGGCATCATGGGGCGCGATGCTTCTATAGTGTCGGGTCGTCCGGGCGTTGGTCGCCTTGGTCAGCCGTACCGGTGGCACTGTAACCACGCCCTCACGTCGTGGAGGGTGTCTTGTTCCTATGCTTGGTACGGTTGGATGTGACAGGAGCTGGCCCAGCCGGCCTCCAGCGGAGGAAGCCGGCTGAAGGGCCAACTGGCTTGAGGAAGTTAAGCCGTCCCGATGTTTTGAAATTTTAACTTGTCTCCTTCAGCCTACCCGGGGATCATCGCCCCGACAAAAACTATTCTTTGGAGCTCTTTGGTTTGTAGGAATGGATTTCCTATTCCTATGTAGGGTAGGAATCAATCATTCATAATTCAAAAGAAAAAACATTAGCATACACCAATTGAAAGGTTCCTATCCTATGAATCAAATGGTGTATCTTTCCCTATAAAAATTGACATACATGTCATTTCACTTCCTACAATTTTCATATTTCCATAATATTCCTATCACATGAACCAAAAGTAGACCTTAGATATATCTAGTAGTTATTAAAGATAATAATAAGAAGCAACCCATTGCACATCATAATTTTTTTACTATTTAGATTAAGGTAATATTATCTTCTCAACCATCGTATATGCCCTAAGTCAGTAATCTTTACGTGCCATATGATTTTCATCAACCATTCTTTTTTGTGATGTTGTAGTGCATCACTACGTTGCATGCTATAAAAAACAGAGATTTTCTACAGTATTGAAAAGTCTCATGTGCAGCAAAACCATTTTATAACCAATATTTCAGAAGAGTGAAGTCCACTTTACAATTAAGAACATTTTTGTTTGTCTAAGATTCAAACATGATCCTAAACCGGCTAAGATTCAACCCTCATCTCTCAAACACTGGCCACGATCAAACCCTTCCCTCCCCTGATTATAGTATTCACAGAGTAGGCTGAATTTGACCCCCTTGACCATCCTTTCAGCATGCCCAATCAATAGCCATGTCAACTAAATGACAACTTTTGGCCAGCACAGGTTCCAAAAAATTAATGTCACAAAAATAGGAGTATCCATAAAATTATGAAATAATTCCGTAATATCAAGAATAATATATTGACTATTCTTGGAAATTTTGAGATATTAGTGCAAGACAACTTTAAAAATAGAGTGAAATTTCTTTTTTTTCCTTCCATTTATAGTCAAATTTTGTCAAAACATGAAAGTCTGCAGAAAATTTGACACAATTCTTTAAATTTAAGGATAATATATTGATCATTCTGGGAAAGTTTCAGATATATTCCCAAAAGATTTAAAAATGCTCTCAAATTACATTTCCTGCCTTTTTTTTTGCCAAATTTTGACCAAAACAATCCTCATAAATAGTTTAAATAATTGTGTAAAAACACTGATGATATATTGATCATTCTGAATAAGTTTTGGAATATTCTGCAAAATATAATTTAAATTGGGAAAACATTGTTTTGGCCACTCTATCTTTTGCCCACTTTTCTTATGCCACTCTAGAATTTGACATATCACTTTTACCACTCTTAGCTTTTGACAATACATTACAAATGCCATTTTCTGGCAAAAGCAATAATTTTTCATTTCACTTTTTCCACTCTTAGATTTTGACAATGTATCACAATTGCCACTCTAAAATTATTGCTTTTGCCATGGAATGTCAATTGCGATGTATTGTCAAAAAGTAAGAGTGGAAAAAAGTGAAATGTCAAATTCTAGAGTGGCAAAAGCAAAGTGGTGAAAAGCTAGAGTGGCAAAAACAAAGTTTTCCAAATAAAAATACCATGAAATTACCTTTCACCCTTTTTGGCCAAATTTTATTGAAACCGAAGTCTCCGGAAACATTCAAAAACATCTATAAAACCAAGGAAAATATACTGATCATTATTGGAAGATTCAGAATATTTTGCCTAACGGAAATAAAAATACTATGAAATTACATTTTCGGCCCTTTTTTACCAATTGTTGTCATTTTGCTAACTAGGCTGCTGACTAGACGACCAACAGGGTCAAATCCGGCCTAATCAATTAAAACGAGAGTCAGTGGAGGGGATGGTTAAATCCTTGTCGGCTTTGAGAGTTGGATGTTGAATCTTAGCCGGTTTAGAGTTGGGGGTTGAATATTAAACAAACCAAAGAGTTCGCACTTGTAAATTGGAGTACAAAAGAAATATGCACGTGAGAAAATTTGTGATATTTTAGTGTATCTACTATTTAGAGGTTTGGCATCCTTGGTATTTTCTTCTATGTGGGCCATTTGATTCACAACGTTGGAATTCTTAAGATATTTTCCCTAAAGAATTCATTTGCGATCTTTTTAGAGAAGAATTTGTGATATTTTAGTGTACCTACTATTTAGAGGTTTTGCATCCTTGAGATTTTCTTCTATGTGGGTCATTTGATTCACAACGTTGAAATTCTTAAGATATATTTCCTGAAGAATTCATAATTTGTGATCTGTTTAGAGAAGAAGTTTCGATCAACTTCAACCTCTTGCTCCGCATGTAACATAAATATATACTAACTCAAACCTCTTGTTGTATTTTTTCTCTCTAGCATGCAAAATACTCTGCTTCGGTACACACCCTTTAAAAAGTTTACGATTTTGAGAAAAATCAATGATGGAGATTAGAACTTACCCTTTGTTTAAAAGGGCATTTTGGTAATTATGAAAAACATTTATGCCTCATTAATCCACTTGAACCATTTGTTTTTGTCTCTTGTAGCCCATTGCTAATGTAATTACGAATTCGCAGTCTCCGCCGATTATGTCGTGCACATGGCCATCCATCGTCCACGCTACTTGTGTTGCGAAGCCAGGTATGCCCATCTAGGCCAGAGGGCCTGGTTACTCGCGGTTCTCGGCGAGGTCTTTGTTAGCTGCTGCCGTCGGAGCAGTACTCGACCTGCAGCCGCCCCACCCACCCAATTACGTGTGTGAGGTTGTGGACATCCTGGACACTTCCACCAGTGCATTGCCACACATGATACGTCTTCAACGTATTCATACATTTTTATTGTTAAATAATATTATATTATCATTTTTGTATGCTATTTATATCATTTTTTATTTTCCGGACTAATTTATTAATTTAGTGCCCATTGTCAGTTCCTGTTTTTTAGTTTGTTTTTGGTTTCGCAGAATAAATATATCTAGGAAGGTCCAAACACGATGAAATTTTACGAAGATTTTTTATGGAAAATAAGAGACCGTAGAAGTTTCAAACCAGAAGCTGGACACAGGGCCCACAAGGCCAGGGGGTGCAGCCCCTGCTGTCGTGGTTCTAAGTCTGACAGTAGTGTAGGGGGTACTAAACGAGAGGCAAGATCCTAACTATGGAGTAGTTGTACACGCAAGAGTTTTACGAGTTCAGGCCCTTCTCGAAGGGAGTAACAGCCCTACGTCTCAGTGCCCGGAGGCGGTCGACTGCATTATATGCGTGTGAGTTACAGGGGTGCGAACCCTTCTACCTGTGGAGGGGGGTGGCTTATATAGAGTGCGCCAGGACCCCAGCCAGCCCACGTAGCGGAAGGTTCAATGTACATAAAGGCCAGACATTACTGGTAACGTCTTACATAAAGTGATATCATGGCCATAAAGACTACTTAATAACAGACCGTTTGGATGCAGAGTGACCCTAGATCTTCTGGTGGTCGAGTGAGTCTTCATGGTCGAGTGTCTTCGAGTCCGTCGAGTGGAATTTCTCCAGGTCGACTGAAAGACAGTTTCTTCTAGAGGTGTCCTTGAGGAGGGTACTTTGGAAAGGTCCATGACCCTACCCTAGGTACATGGCTTCATCATTAGCCCCCGAATGGATCGAGGTTTGAGTGAGTAAGGAGTTGAGAATTCTTCCGACCTGCTTTTCGTGCTGCGAGAGTGTCTTACTCTGGATCAATGACTTTTTATTGATGGCGTCAACTTCTCTTTTAGTCGCCTTGATCCATTCTTTGCATCTGCCGAGTGAACTTTACGAACTTGGAGATTTTTGGGCGACGGATCGGAGGAAATCTGCTGTCTAACAGGTTGCTCTGTTATCCGCGGATTTGATGGGATCCGAATTTTGGGAAGCGCGCGAAGCGGAGGAGGCCGCGGTACTCAGATGGGATAAGGCAAAGATGCCTCGATCTCCGCGCCATCTTTTTCGTCACGTATCGCGTGCGCGCCTGTCGCGGGATTTAACAGGATCGTCCGGGCCTACCAGTCAGCCACTCGGAAGAGACTTCATATAAGGCGCCGGACGGGGGTTTTTCGAACAGTGCGCCCTCATTCCCCTCTCCCTCTCCCTCGAACTCGTCCGCTGCGCTCACTTCCACCTCTGCCCTGTTGCTCCTTGCGCACCTCGCCGGCGACGATGGTGAAGGAAAAGACGGCGGCTTTGGAGTGGGCGAAGAAGGCGACGGCGAAGGCAAAGGGGAGAGCGACTTGTCGGGGCGGATCCTCGTCGCGGTCTGGCCTGCCGCAAGGCTGGATCCAGGGAGATTGGATCCGCTCGACCATCACCCAGAAGGACCTCGACGACCTGGCCAACGAAGGACTGATCCCCCATGGGTCAGCAAGGCTTCCGGGGAGGGAGTGGCAGCCACAGCCTCAGGAGGGTGAGTGCGTCCTCTTAGCCACCCATGTAGATCACAGTTTTTCTCTGCCGCTGAATCTTTTCTTTCGGGGGTTTCTGAACTTTTTTGGTGCACAACTCCATCACTTCACTCCCAACTCCATTGCCTACCTCGCCGCTTTCGTGTCCTTGTGCGAAAACTTCTTGGGTTGTCGGCCGCACTGGGGCCTTTTCAAACACATTTTCACCTGTCGCTCTCAGACGGTGAAAAAGGCTAGCCCGAGTGACGAGAGAACCCAAGTAATCCAGATGTGTGGGGGTCTTGGAGTTCAGATGAGGAGTAAGAGTGCCTTTCCAGCCATGACCCTTCCCGAGTCAGTTCGAGGGTGGCAGTCGACCTGGTTCTACTGCCAAGACCAGTCGACGCCAGGCCAGTCGACTGGCCTCCCCCCGTTCTCCATGGACCGAGTGAACAAGCCATCTTCTCTGAAGGTGCTTCTGGAGGAGAAGGCTCAGGTTAGGATGTTGATGGAGCGCGTGGTCCAGCTCATTCGCGACGGTGTGACGGGCATGGATCTTCTAGAGGTTTTCCTTCGACGGCGCATTCAGCCACTTCAATATCGGGGCCACCCGATGTGGTTGTACTCTGGTACTGAAGACACCACTCGGGTGCACCCGGAGGAGGTCGACGACACCACTCTGGAGAGGTGGATGACCGCCATCACAGGGAACAGAGATAACCCTCATGGAGCCATGAGGATCCCTCCACTCGACCAGTCCTACGAACCAGACAAGGTCTGACCACATTTCTCTGACTGTGACTCTGTTTTCTTCATTCCGCTTTGCTGCAATTCGGTCGACTAACCTTTCTCTTGTTTCTTGTCTTTCAGGTCACCACCGAGATGTGCTCGATGCCCAACGGGGCGCAAGAACCAACCGAAGAAGAATAAGGAAGTGGATGTGAAAGCCAGGAGGAGTGGGAGTCGAACGGCGACGAGGGCGAAGAAGATGCTGGCTCTGATGAGGAAGAGGAGGAGGAGGAGGAGGAGGTAGCCGAGCCTCCTCGTACTGAAATACGGTCCAAGCTCGCCCATGATCCTGCAGTCGAGCGTGGCAAGGGAGCCGTGCCTGTTGGGTAGTCGACCAAACGCCCTCGGACGACTTCTCCGGCGCCGACTGAGAAAGCGTCGAAGCAACCCCGAGCGGCACCGACAAAACCGGCGAAGGCCCTACCAAAGATGAGGATGGAGATTCCGACTGTTTCTGGGTAATGGCATAACTCATGTTTTCTCTTTCAACATGGATATATTCTTGGTCGACCCGATTACTGACCGACTGATTTCTGAGATTGCAGTGCTGCTACTTCTGAGACCTCAGCCAGGCATGAAGATCAAGAAATGGAGGATGCTGCCACTTCTAATCCTGGTATGATCTGTGCAATTTCACTTTCGGTCGATCGGATCTTCATTTTTTGACTTTGAACATTTTCTGTAGCTGCGCCTAGCATTATCATTGATCTCCCTGACGATGACGATGAGGAGCCACTGAGGCCAAGGAGGAACAGGAAAGCGTCTGCTGGCAAGACTGCTCAGGTTGCGTCAGCACCTGAAACATTGGTTCCGGAGGGGGGCAATGTTGCTCGGGCTACCGTGTCCTTTGCGGTGCCGCTGATGAGTGCCCGCCCTCCGTCGTCGAGTGCTGATCCACCTTCCCTCTTCTCCACACACCACGTCCCAGAGGACCAAGCAGGTGCTGCCAAGGAAGCCATACGCCAGGCGGGGGTTATGATGGAGCGGGTGAAGGCGATCCGAGATGCCAGCCAAGAAGCTTATGATGCAAGTTCAGCTCTTCAGAGCAATGTCCAGGTTAGTTGACCACCGCCTGTTCTGTTAGGATATGATATTTGACAATTTTTTTGTCTGAAAATCTTAATACTTGTCATACAACCACTGGGTGTGTCGATTGGAATGTCTGGATTAGTGGGGGCACGCTGAGTGCACCCACTGGGTGTAGTCCCCGAGACTATGGTCGACTGCTGGCAGTCGACTGTAGTCTTTATGTCTTGAACTTTTTCCTCTTTTACTTTCTTCACTCGATATGGTTGAATGGAATCATGGAACCAGTGGGGGCACGCTGAGTGCACCCACTGGGTGTAGTCCCCGAGACCGTGGTCGACTGCTGGTAGTCGGCTATGGTCTGAAGAATACTTCGCTTTTTTTTTGAAACTGCGTCTAACTATTGACAGTTAGCTATTTTCGGTTGACTGATCGAACCGAGCCGGTAGAACCAGTGGGGGCACGCTGAGTGCACCCACTGGGTGTAGTCCCCGAGACTACAGTTGAATATTTTGATTCGGTTGTAGTCTTAGAAATGCTATGATTTTTCTCTTAGTCACTCGGAAGTGACCTGTCTTTGATGTCTGTCGGTTGATCTTTCGCAGAAATCTTGCGAGCTTGTGTCTCGTTATACCGAGTTGGAGAACAAGGATATCCAGCTCGAACTTGATCTGAAGCTTGTCCAGGAGAACTTCACGAAGGCGAAGGAGGAGGCAAAAGGTATGTTTGGTGAGAACTTTGACGACTGCCCTTATTTTTTTGTCCATTCCTGAGTCTGATCTCACTGCCATTTTGCAGATAAACTATGCTCTAAAGAAGAAGGACCTTAACCTCGCCGAGGCGCAGAAAGCAGCTTCGGACAAGACTTAACTCGCAGAAGAAAAGTTAGCTTCAATCAGAAAACTTGAAGAGGAGAATACCAATCTGAAAGCTGCTCTCGACGCGGCTAACAAGGAGGTCAGCCGACTGAAGAGCGACAAGATAAACCTGAGTGACAAGGCTAGCGAACTGGTGGGAAAGAAGAACGACTTAGAAGCTTATCTGGGAGGGCTCGCCAAGAAGTTATTCCTCATGCTCGAAGGTACCCCTTATATCCGACTGGTAATCACTGACTTATTGTAGGAATGTTAGCTTATCCTTGGGTCATATCCACAGAATTCTGTCAAAACTTTGAAGAGGAGACTAGTCGAGTGGAGATCGGCTTGGATCCCATCAACTCTCCTGTGAAGGATGAAGCCGCTATGAACGTACTCTGTCTCGAGTCTCGTGTTGCTGCTGTGGTCGACTATCTTGCGAGACTGAAGGTTGCAACATCGCGCATCGACACAACACTCTGGCCAGTAGAAACACTTCAGAACGACCTCGAGTCTCTAATGACTCGACTGAACGAAGTTCCAAGTCGAGTGCAAGAATGGAAAAGGTCTTATGCCAGGTGTGGTGCTGACGTTGCTCTGTCTCTGGTCCGTGTTCATTGCAAGGACGTGCGAGAGGACAAGCTGGTGTCTCTCAAGGTGGCCAATACCAAGAAGCATGACTTCCGATCTTTCATGGAGACCTTCATTGCTGCAGCCACTCGGATCGCAGATGGAATCGACCTGGACGAGTTCGTTGCGCCTTCCAGTCCTCTGCAGGAGGAGTAAAAAACTTTTATGCTTGATGCCTTAAATTCGCCTCGGAATGTCGAGTGGTTTTTGTAACCGATAAACTTTAACAGGCTTGATGCCTGAGCACTTTTGGATCCGTAAGACGTTATCCGAACTTGGGTTTACCGCTGAATATGTTTGCATTCGCCTTCGAACGATCATTGTCCTTCGCTCAGAATATATACTAGTGTTTGTGATGCACTTTTGCAGGTAGGGACGAAGCACAAATTGCAATCGACTTGTTCCTCGTCATGCTTAGGCGAGCACTGGGCTGCAGCTAAGCCCCCGAGTGGGAAGTTTGCTCTCCACTCGGTAGGATTTTCAAAAATTTAGGCGAGCGCTGGGCTGCAGCTAAGCCCCCGAGTGGGAGGTTTGCTCTCCACTCGGTAGGATTTTCAAAAACTTAGGCGAGCACTGGGCTGCAGCTAAGCCCCCGAGTGGGAGGTTTGCTCTCCACTTGGTAGGATTTTCAAAATCTTAGGCGAGCACTGGGCTGCAGCTAAGCCTCCGAGTGGGAGGTTTGCTCTCCACTCGGTAGGATTTTCAAAAACTTAGGCGAGCACTAGGCTGTAGCTAAGCCTCCGAGTGGGAGGTTTGCTCTCCACTCGGTAGGATTTTCAAAAACTTAGGCGAGCACTGGGCTGCAGCTAAGCCCCCGAGTGGGAGGTTTTCTCTCCACTCGGTAGGATTTTCAAAAACTTAGGCGAGCACTGGGCTGCAGCTAAGCCTCCGAGTGGGAGGTTTTCTCTCCACTCGGTAGGATTTTTGTGGCGTACCTCTGAAGGAGAAGGTAGCAGTCGACATGTGCTTCGTCCTCCTTGCGGGTCGCATGTTGTATTTGTGGCGTAGCTCGGAAGGAGAAGGTAGCAGTCGACCTGTGCTTCGTCCTCCTTGCGGAGCGCACGTTGTATTTGTGGCGTAGCTCGGAAGGAGAAGGTAGCAGTCGACCCGCGCTTCGTCCTCCTTGCGGAGCGCACGTTGTATTTGTACTTAAGCGAACACTAGGTTGCAGCTAAGCCCCCGAGTGGAAGGCTGGCTTACCACTCAATAGGATTTTGTTAAACTTAGGCGAGTACTTGGACTGCAGCTAAGCCTCCGAGTGGAAGGCTGGCTTACCACTCGGTAGGATTTTGTTTAAACATAGGCGAGTACTTGGACTGCAGCTAAGCCTCCGAGTGGAAGGCTGGCTTACCACTTGGTAGGATTTTGTTTAAACTTAGGCGAAACGGATTCGCAGCTAAGCCTCCGAGTGGAAGGCTAGCTTACCACTCGGTAGGATTTTGTTTAAACTTAGGCGAAACGGATTCGCAGCTAAGCCTCCAAGTGGAAGGCTGGCTTACCACTTGGTAGGATTTTTTTACAGACTTAGGCGAAACGGATTCGCAGCTAAGCCACCCATTGGGGGACTGATTTATGTGGACAAAAGTAACAACAATCACTGGGAAAATTATAAAACTCTTGTCTTTGATAAATAAACTACAGAAGTACTTTTATTACAACTCATCCGAGTGAATACTTAAGTATAAAAGGGGCGGAGCAGATCCACATTCCAAGCTCGTGGCTCGTCAATCTGGCGATCGACGTTGTAAAGATGGTATGCTCCGTTGTGGAGAACTTTGGTGACAATGAAGGGGCCTTCCCAAGTAGGGGCGAGTTTGTGTGGCTTCTGTTGGTCCACTCGGAGGACCAAGTCTCCTTCTTGGAAGGCTCGGCTCTTCACATTTCTGGCGTAGAATCGGCGCAAGTCTTGCTGATAGATGGTCGATCGGATCATGGCCATCTCTCTTTCTTCTTCCAAAAGGTCGACTGCGTCCTGCCGGGCTTGTTCTGCTTTGACTTCAGAGTAGAGCTCGACTCGCGGTGCATTGTGAAGTAGGTCACTTGGCAGAACCGCTCCAGCTCCGTAGACCGGAAAGAACGGAGTTCTCCCAGTCGACCGATTTGGAGTAGTCCTCAATCCCCAAAGAACTGATGGAAGTTCGTCGACCCACTTGCCTGCTGCGTTCTTGAGGTCCCGCATCAACCGGGGGTTCAGTCCTTTGAGAATTAGGCCGTTTGCTCTTTCTGCTTGTCCATTCGACTGGTGGTGGGAGACAGAAGCATAGTCGACTCATGTGCCTTGAGAAGTGCAGAAGGCTTTGAATTGATCGGAATCGAAGTTTGACCCATTATCGGTGATGATGCTATGCGGAACTCCATATCTGAATATCAATTCTCTGATGAAGCTGATGGCGGTGCCAGCATCAAGATTTTTAATGGGCTTGGCTTCAATCCACTTGGTGAACTTGTCGACTGCCACCAGTACATGTGTGAAGCCGCTCCTGCCAGTTCTCAGCGGTCCAACCATATCTAACCCCCAAACAGCGAAAGACTAGACGATTGGAATGGTCTTCAAGGCTGAGGCGGGCTTGTGTGACATATTGGAGTAGAACTGACATCCTTCACACTTGTCGACTATCTCTTTCGCCATTTCATTTGCTCTGGGCCAGTAAAAACCCGCTCGGTATGCTTTAGCCACGATGGTCCGAGAGGACGCATGATAGCCACAGGTCCCCGAGTGGATGTCGTTGAGAATCATTCAACCCTCTTCCGGTGTTATGCATTTCTGGCTGACTCCAGTCGCGCTTTCTCTGTACAACTGTCCCCTCATGACGGTAAAGGCCTTGGATCGACGAACAATCTGTCGAGCCTCTTCTTCATCTTCTGGCAGCTCTTTCCTTAGAATATACGCGATGTAAGGCACTGTCCAGTCGGGAGTGATAACCAGAACTTCCATGATTAAGTCGACCACAGCTGGGACCTCGACTTCCGTCGGATCCATGGCGCTTTTTGGCTGCGGGGCAGTGAAAGGATCCTCTTGAACCGACGGCGCGTGAACATGCTCCAAAAACACGCCACTGGGGATGGCTTCTCTTTTGGAACCTATCTTCGCTAAGTCATCGGCTGCTTGTTTTTTTAGTCGGGGGACATGATGAAGCTCTAACCCCTTGAATTTCTTCTCCAGCTTTCTTACTGCATTGCAGTAACCAGTCATAGCTGGGCTTCTGACGTCCCACTCCTTCATCACTTGGTTAACCACCAAATCTGAGTCACCGTAGACCATGAGGCGACGGACGCCGAGTGAAATGGCCATACGCAACCCATACAAAAGTGCTTCGTATTCTGCTTCGTTGTTGGAGGAGTCAAAGTGAATCTGGAGTACGTATCTGAGCTTATCTCCTCGGGGAGAAACCAACACTACCCCGGCACCGGAACCATTCAGCATTTTAGAGCCATCAAAGAACATAGTCCAGTGCTCCGAGTAAACTTGAGTCGGTAACTGCTGTTCAGTCAACTCAGCGAGGAAATCTGCTATTGCTTGGGACTTGATAGCTTTCTTTGCCTCAAATCTGATATCCAGGGGAAGGAGTTCAATCGCCCATTTTGCCACTCGACCAGTTGCATCTCTGTTGTGCAGAATCTCTGATAAGGGGGTGTCGCTGACGACTGTGATGGTATGGTCAGAGAAGTAGTGAGCAACTTTCTTCGTGGTCATATAAATCCCATATACGAGCTTCTGATAATGAGGGTATCTTTGCTTCAATGGGGTCAGGACTTCAGAAATGTAATATACTAGGCGCTGAACTTTGAAGGCTTTCCCTTCTTCTTCCCGCTCGACCGTAAGTACTGTACTGACGACTTGTCCTGTTGCTGCAATGTAGAGCAGCAAAGGCTCTTTGCTGATCGGAGCAGCAAGCACCGGCTGGGTGGAAAGCAGGGTTTTCAACTCTGCAAACGCTGCATCAGCTTCAGGAGTCCACTCGAACTTATCAGACTTCTTCATCAGTCGGTACAGAGGCAATGCCTTCTCACCGAGACGAGAGATGAATCGTCTTAAAGCGGCCAAGCAACCAGTAAGCTTCTGAACATCGTGCACCCTTACAGGTCATTTCATTCGGAGTATAGTGCCCACTTTCTCTGGGTTTGCATCGATTCCTCGTTCAGAAACGAGAAAACCGAGCAGCTTCCCGCCAGGAAGTCCGAATGTGCACTTGGATGGATTAAGCTTGATATCATACCTCCTGAGGTTGGCAAATGTTTCAGCAAGGTCAGTCAGCAGGTCGGAACCTTTCCGTGACTTGACCACAATGTCATCCATGTATGCTTCCACATTCCGACTGATTTGAGTGAGCAAACACTTCTGAATCATCCTCATGAACGTGGCTCCGGCATTCTTCAGGCCGAATGGCATGGTGACATAACAGAAGCACCCGAATGGGGTGATGAAAGCTGTCTTGATCTCATCAGGTCCAAACAGACGGATCTGATGGTACCCGGAATAGGCGTCCAAGAAAGACAGTCGCTCACATCCCGCAGTCGAGTCGACTATTTGGTCGATGCGGGGGAGAGGAAAATGATCTTTCGGGCAGGACCGATTGATATGTTTAAAGTCAATGCACATGTGAAGTGACTTGTCCTTCTTGGGGACCATGACTACATTGGCGAGCCACTCGGAGTGGTAAATCTCTCGGATAAAGTCGGCTGCCAGGAGCCGAGCCACCTCTTCGCCAATAGCCTTCCTTTTCTGGACGGCGGACCGTCGCAGATGTTCCTTGACAGGTTTTGCCTTTGAGTCGACTCGCAGACGGTGCTCAGCCAGCCCCCTGGGTACACCTGGCATGTCAGAAGGTTTCCTTGCAAAGATGTCCCTGTTCTCACAGAGGAACTGGATGAGCGCTTCTTCCTATTTTGGGTCGAGTGTTGTAGAGATATTGGTCGGAGCAGCGTTGGGGGTCGGTCGGGTGGATATGAACTGGTTTTGTCTCACCGGACGACTGAAACGCTGACTCCGTAGCGGGCTTCTTAGCTCGCACCAAATCACTCGGATCTGCATTTCTCTCGTGTTCCTGCCATTCTTCTGCTACCATCTGAGCATCGGCGATCTTTGAGCCTTTTTGGAAGCACTCTTCCGCCTTCTTGCGATTACCAGTGACAGTGATCACGCCTTTAGGGCCAGGCATCTTCAATTTGAGGTACACATAACATGGTCGAGCCATAAAACGTGCATAAGCTGGCCTGCCCAAAATAGCATGGTAGGCACTCTGGAAATCTACAACCTCAAATGCCAACTTTTCTTTGCGGAAGTTCTTGGAATCACCAAAAACCACATCGAGAGCAATCTGGCCAATTGATGCGGCCTTCTTGCCAGGAATGACTCCATAGAAACTCATGTGGCTTGCGCTGAGTCTGGACATCAGAATGCCCATCCCTTCAGCGTCTCAGCGTACAGTATATTCAAACTACTTCCGCCATCCATCAACACTTTAGTCAGTCGAGTGCCCTCGACGACTGGGTCGACCACCAGAGCTTTCCTCCCAGGGGTGGCTATGTGCGTCGGGTGATCAGACTGATCGAATGTGATGGCCGTCTGAGACCACTTTAGATAATTGGGTGTCGCCGGAGCAACCATATTCACCTTTCGGTTTATAACTTTCAGTCGACTTTTTCTCTCAACGTCAGCAAAAATCACTAGAGTGGAATTGACCTAAGGGTATTCTTCGTCACTATCTCCCTTGTCCTCAACTTTGTCTGACTCCTTTTCCTTATCCTTAGACTGTTTCCCCTGGAACTGCTGTATCAGAAGTCGACACTGTCGAGTGGTATGCTTCGGGTAAATGAATTACCCTCTTCATCTTTCTTCGTGTGGATGTGACACGGCAAATCCATCACGTCATTTCCCTCTTTATCTTTCACTTTCTTGGGGTTCCAAGGCCCTGTGGGCTTTCCTTTGAACTTTCCTTGAGTTACGGCCAAGGTTTCTCCAGGAGCAGTTGGCTCGGCTTTCCACTTTTGCTTCCGACTGGAGTTCCCTCCTCCGGTTTCCTGGGCGACTGACTTGTGCTTGCCGCTCTGGAGCCGATCCTCTTCCTCACCATTGGCATATTTGGTGGCTATCTCCATCATTCGACTCAGAGACATGTCTCTGGTTCGACCGAATTTCAGGCTTAGCTCTTTGTACTTAACGCCTTCCTTGAAGGCGCAGACTGCCTGGTGATCAGATACATTCTCTACTGTGTGCTGCAATGTGATCCATCTCTGGATGTAATCTCTGAAAGTCTCATTCGACTTCTGCACACAAGATTGTAGCTCTGTCAGTCCTGCTGGTCGCTTGCATGTTCCTTCGAACGTTCTGACAAACACTCGGGAGAGGTCTTCCCACGTGTAAATGCTGCTGGGTGTGAACTGATTCAGCCATGCCCTGGCTGATCCCTCCAACATAAGAGGCATATGTTTCATGGCCACCTCGTCATTTCCGCCGCCGATCTAGACAGCCACTCGGTAGTCCTCAAGACAAGTATCGGGCTTAGACTCACCATTGAACTTACTGACTCCAATCGCCAACCTAAAGTTGGAAGGAATCACTGCGGCTCTGATGGCTCTGCTGAAACACTCTGGTCCGGAGACATGCACTCGGCTGCTGGTGGGTACATCTCTGTCGTGACCCTCTCTGTGAGCTCTGTTCTGGTCGACCAGACGTTGAACAATGATAGATCTCGCATCAAAGCCTGGTTCACTGGGGTCGACTAGAATTCTTCGCCCGCCACTGTGCTGGCGTCTATCATCCTACTATCGAGGTAGGTAGGATCCACCCCTACGGGGAGGGGTGGGCACTCGACGTCGATCATCGCGATCGAATCGGTGATCATACTGCTCACGGTTCCTGTACTGATCGTGCCGGTCTCCACGCCCTTCACGCCTTGGGGGCGATCTGGGGCTATGAGCCGACTGGACCGTATTCGCAGCCACAAATTTGCTGTGAATCCTGTTCCGCGACTGTGATACAGCTGAATTTTGATCTCTTGCTGCCCAGAGCAAATCTCTGATCTGCATCAAGCCTCTGCCAGCCTCTGACTGGGAAGGTTGAATCGATTCTGCTATACGGGCCACAGCTGCTAAATTCTGAATCGGAGTTTGATATACCTGAGTCAGAGGTGGAAAGAGCTGACGTCGACTGGAGTCAGGGACCCGTTGTCGCGCACGCTCGTCGAGTGCTCGCTGAAGATTCTCTAGTTGAGTGCGCTCAGCCAGGTTGGCCAAGCGTGCATCCTCCAAGGCGTGAGCCTCAGGGGTTTCTCCAACGATACGAGTATGAAGAGCATCCATGTTCATGCGGCGAAGTTCTTCCCTCTGCAGTGAATTGAGGGGCTCGGGGAGGTATTCCTCATGGGCGCGCGACGGGTTGCCTCTGCCGTCGCCTCCCTCGGCACCGGAAAAGCCGGGGGGACCGTGTGGTCCATTGACCATCAGGACCTCCACCGCTGGATCACTGCTGTCGCACTCGGATGCAGTCTCTGCGAAGCCAGTCGAACAGGCCGTAGAGAGATTCGTCGGGCTCGATTGCCGTGACTTGGGCGGTGGTCGACTGGCGAGCCACCACGTGCCTCACCCACCGCTGAAGCCTCGACCGACCGGAGCGCTTGCGCCGGCGGGAAGCTGGGAGGGAGGATGACGCAAAAACCGGTCGATACTGGGTCGACGGTTGCCGCAGGAGGATGCCGCGGACGCACGCTCGAAAGTGCGTCGCTCCGCAGACTGGGAGCGTGTCGACGTCGAGCGGAGTCTCCTGAAGCCAGGCAGAGTCGTCGACGATGTTCGTGAGCGCGCCGAGACGGATCTCGTGGCCCTCGACCAAAACTCCGCCTGAAACCATGATGAAGGAGATTGGAAAAAATGCAACTTCTCCAATAAGTCGCTAAGACACCTGCCCCACGGTGGGCGCCAACTATCATGGTTCTAAGTCTGACAGTAGTGTAGGGGGGTACTAAAGGAGAGGCAAGATCCTAGCTATGGAGTAGTTGTACACGCAAGAGTTTTACGAGTTCAGGCCCTTCTCGGAGGAAGTAACAGCCCTACGTCTCGGTGCCCGGAGGCGGTCGACTGGATTATATGCGTGTGAGTTACAGGGGTGCGAACCCTTCTACCTGTGGAGGGGGGTGGCTTATATAGAGTGCGCCAGGACCCCAGCCAACCCACATAGCGGAAGGTTCAATGTACATAAAGGTCAGACGTTACTAGTAACGTCTTACATAAAGTGATATCATGGCCATAAAGACTACTTAATAACAGACCGTTTGGATACAGAGTGACCCTAGATCTTCTGGTGGTCGAGTGAGTGTTCATGGTCGAGTGTCTTCGAGTCCGTCGAGTGGAATTCCTCCAGGTCGACTGAAAGATAGTTTCTTCTAGAGATGTCCTTGGGAGGGTACTTTAGACAGGTCGATGAACCTACCCTAGGTACATGGCTTCATCACCTGCCACGCCACCTAGGCTTGGGGGGGGGCTACTGCTCCATTTGACCTAATTCCTAGCATATATATTCCCAATATCCCCGAAACCATCAGAGAGATAGACGAGAGAATTTTATCGCTGTTGTAAGCCTCTGTTCCAAAGCAATCCCATCTGGAGCCCTGATCTGGAGTTCTGCTGGAGGTGGAAACCATTGGGGTGGCTATGTTCATCAACATGGCTGCCTCCATGATGGTGTGTGAGTAGTTCCTTTAGGACCTATGGGTCCATAGTAAGCTAGATGGCTTCTTCTCTCTCTCTCTCTCTCTCTCTCTCTCTCTCTCTCTTTCTCTCGGATCTTCAATACAATGATCTCCTGTGAGATCAATCCGATGCAATTCTTATGGTGTGTTTGTTGGGTTCCGATGATTTATGGATTTGTGATTAGATTGTTCATTGAATATAATTGAATATTTTCAAGTTTCTTTGTTGTATGATTGAGTATCTATGTATGCTTTCTGAGATATTTGTCTTCTTTGGCCAAGATAGATGGGTAATTCTTTGGAGGGAGTGGTGCATAGTACTGGGTTCAACCTCACGGTGATCTATATCCTAGTAACATAATGGGTAGAAAGCATTTGATGTGTTGTTTCTACTAAGGATAAAATGGAAGGGATTGATCTTATTGCTAGGTTTCTTTCTATCTACGTCATGCCATCTTGCTTATTGCGCTACTCTATTTCTTGCAAACTTGATACTTTGAGATGCATGCTGGATAGCGGTCTTGGGATGGAGTAATAATAGTAGATGCAATTGGATTACGGTTTATTGTTGCGGACGTGATGCCTGTACAAGATTATGCCATCAACGATCATAGTTACGAATGATGCTTATCTGTCAGTTACCCAACAATAATTTTTTTGCCATGCCATCACCAGCTTTTGAGAAAGAAGTCACTAGTGAACCTACTGCCCCCGAATCCATTCTCTATTATATTTGCGTTGCTCTACTGCTCTCTTTACTATTTTTGTCATTTGTCATATCACTATTTTCTTTTAACCTTGAAACTAGCAAGACGAGGGGATTGGCAACCCACTTCCCAAGTTGGGAGCAAGCATTTATTTTGCTTGTGTAGGTGTTGCTTATCTTGTCATCTTGTAGACTCATAATGGTTCAATAAACCTTGGTTCTTAACTAAGAAAAATACTTTCTGTTGTTGTGGTACATCACCCTTCCTCTTCAGGGAAACCCAACAACTCCTATGGGAATAACACATCACCTAGGACGTTAATCAATGGTGGATCACACACTCATGTGTTGTTATCGTTGCAGCCCATTATGCCCACATCCATTTTTTGTGAGTGTGCAAAGATTGTATATCTTTTCATTGATAGAAGAAGTTGGAATGAGTAAAAGTTATGGTACAACACATGACACATATGCAAGGAGGCATGAATATGGTTCCTGAAGCTAAGGGGCAAGGGGCTCAGCCTGAACAGAGAAAACAACACAACTAAACCCACAAGCCCGAAAGAAGAGAGGCAGACTGAACCAACAACACGTCCCACATTGCCAAGGTCATCACCAAGGATAGTACAAGCAAGAAAGATAGTGCCTTCATGAAGGAAAAATGACGCCACGACATTGTCGCCATGCAATTCGAGGAACTAGACCCAGGGGTTGCCCTGAACTCGAAGAAGGGCACAAAATGAAGGACATGGCAGTGCCTCAAGAAGGAAAATGACACCCACGGGTGTTGCCGCTACCGCCACTGGCAAGCCTATCATGGATTTATCCTTTCCCTAAGTATGAGCAATCCCAAAGCCTTTGGTTCCAGAATCAGCATGAATAAGTCACCGTTGATCGAAACCACCACTTAATAAGGGGGTGGTGCATCACATGCCGTCGGTGGTGGCGTCAGGCGCTGTCGAAGACACGAGCATTGGATTTCTCACAAGGCAGGGCGTGGAGGTGTACATGATTGGGGAGTCGGCGAGGCAGAGGGAAGCGACATAGGGGAGGCGACACAGATCAACAATGCCGGCAAGCTACGGCTAGAAAACGCAAATCCGAGCTCTCGGGCCCATAGCCGATAGGATGTCAGCGAGCCAAGTGAGTTGGAAGGGACACACTGACTGGATCGCCGGGGCCGGAGCGATGCTGGTAAAGGACATCAGTAAGATGCAACCATTAGAGAACACTGGTCCAAAACTACCAAGGGGAGAGCAGCTCCAGCAAAGGCCCATTTGTTGGGGATCGTTGCAGAAATTAAAAAAATTTCTACACATCACCAAGATCAATCTATGGAGTAACTAGCAACAAGAGAGAGGGGAGTGCATCTTCATACCATTGAAGATCGCGTGACGGAAGCATTGCAAGAACGCGGATGAAGGAGTCGTACTCGTAGCAATTCAGATCGCGGTGGATTCCGATCTAAGCGCCGAACAACGACACCTTTGCGTTCACCACACGTGCAGCCCGGTGACGTCTCCCGCACCTTGATCCAGCAAGGAGGAGGGAGAGGTTGAGGAAGATGGCTCCAGCAGCAACACGACGGCGTGGTGGTGATGGAGTGGCAGTTCTCCGGCAGGGCTTCACCGAGCTCACGCGGAGGAGGAGGGGTGTTGGGGAGGGGAGGGGCTGCGCCTTGGATGTGGTGCTGCAGCCCTCCCTCCACCCCTCTATTTATAGGGAGAAGGGGAAGGGGGCCGGCCCCTCTAGATGAGATCTAGAGGGGGGCGGCGGCCAAGGGGGAGGGGGCTCCCCCTTTACGTTCCCTCCCAACCTAGGCACATGGGTGCTAGGGGGATGGCGCCCAGCCCACTTAGGGGCTGGTTCCCTTCTACCTACAGCCCATAAGTCCATCCGGGGCAGGTGGACCCTCCCGGTGGACCCCCGGAACCCCTCCGATGGTCCCGGTACAATACCGGTATACCCCCGTATATTTCCGGTGACACTATGATGACTTCCCATATATAAATCTTCACCTCCGGACCATTCCAGAACTCCTCGTGACATCCGGGACTACGAACAACATTCGTAATCACATACAAATGTTCCCTATAACCTTAAGTGTGTAGACCCTATGGGTTCGGGAATCACGCAGACATGACCGAGACAGCTATCCGGCCAATAACCAATAGCGGGATCTGGATACCCATGTTGGCTCCCACATGTTCGACGATGATCGCATCGGATGAACCATGATGTCGAGGATTCAAGTAATCCCGTATACAATTCCCTTTGTCAATCGGTACGTTACTTGCCCAAGATTCGATCGTCGGTATCCCAATACCTCGTTCAATCTCGTTACCGGCAAGTCACTTTACTTGTTCCATAATGCATGATCCCGTGACCAACTACTTAGTCACATTGAGCTCATTATGATGATGCATTACCGAGTGGGCCCAGACATACCTCTCCGTCATACGGAGTGACAAATCCCAGTCTTGATTCGTGCCAACCCAACAGATACTTTTGGAGATACCTGTAGTGCACCTTTATAGACACCCAGTTACATTGTGACGTTTGGTACACCCAAAGCACTCCTACGGTATCAGGGAGTTACACAATCTCATGGTCTAAGGAAATGATACTTGACATTAGAAAAGCTTTAGCAAACGAACTACACGATCTTGTGCTATGCTTAGGATTGGGTCTTGTCCATCACATCATTCTCCTAATGATGTGATCTCGTTATCAATGACATCCAATGTCCATAATCAGGAAATCATGATCTGTTGATCAACGAGCTAGTCAACTAGAGGCTCACTAGGGACATGCTGTCGTCTATGTATTCACACATGTATCACGGTTTCCGGTTAATACAATTATAGCATGAATAGTAGAAAATTATCATGAACAAGGAAATATAATAATAACCATTTTATTATTGCCTCCAGGGCATATTTCCAACACCATTATGGTGTGTCTCACCCACCATACTACCAAGCCGGTGTGCTGCCAAAGAAAGTCGATGCAGGGGACATGACCATTGTTGCCTCAGTAAGCCGCCACGCCCAAGCTGCCACTGTAGCTCGATGGAGGGGATGGGGCGCCTAAGATGGGGCCTGACAACCCAGGGCAGACCCATGACTAGAGCAACGCAGCACCGGCGCCCACACCTAGCAGCAGCAAAGCTGGCTGCACCATCGGGGAAGGGGAGGATGGTAGCAGGGGAGGGGCGTCCATGGAAACGTCCAAGGCATGCCGCTGCTCTCGTCGGACCAGTGGGGGGCAGCAGCCGGAGAGGTCCTCACGCCACACCGAGATGGATCTCGGGCTAGGTGGAGGGGGCACACAACATGCAAAGGGAATAGATCCACCCCACCACCACCATCCTGTGGTCGGGCATGAGTCATGGCCTATACTTCTGGCAGCGATGCAATGGCGGGTTGTGAGGGGGTGTGGGGCTCACGTTCATGTTTATAGTTTTCTTTCTTATTTTTGCATGCAATAGATCTTATACATTGCATGTGGATCCCAGTAGCAGCTGCATCACCGCAGAGCTTGTTAGGGGGTCGCAAAATGAGAGACCGCATATCAAACTGCCCATCGATCCGGAACATGGCCTGGTGTACATTTGCCAATGGGTGGGGGTGTTCGGAAGCAAATGTGTAATATATGTACTTCAATTTGAAACATTGTTTCAATCCTATAGATTAAAGAGCACATAACAATCAATCTTTTGATCTTCTTTTATAATATAAACTTCAATTAACAATATTGCTTTATCAAGATGACACAACACACAACAATTAAAACCCCGCCTCTGCCCATGGTCAAAACATAGAAAATCTCATTTGAAGGACAGAGAAGATGGTGTGCAACATACGTAGGGGCGAAGCTATAACCTAGGCCAGGCGAGCCTGGGTCCGGGTCATGGCACGAAAAGCGTTCGTTGATTGTAGCATTTTCTGCATCATTTCACACTGTAGATCACTGTAGTGCAAACCTGATAACCCACAAGTATAGGGGTTCAATTTTAGCCTCTTTCGATAAGTAAGAGTGCCGAACCCAATGAGGAGCTAAAGGTAGAACAAATATTCCCTCAGGTTCTATCGACCACTGATACAACTCTATGCACGCTTAACGTTCGCTTCACCTAGAACAAGTATGAAACTAGAAGTACTTTGTAGGTGTTATTGGATAGAATTGCAAGATAATAAAGAGCACGTAAATAAAAAGTAGGGGTAGTTTAGATAAACAAGCAATAAAGTAAATATAGCGAGTGTCGAAAAGTGGTGGTAGGACTTGTGAAATTGTCCCTAAGCAATTGACTACTTTACTAGACCGATAGCAAGTTTTGTGTGGGAGAGGCATAAGCTAACATATTTTCTCTTCTTGGATCATATGCACTTATGATTGGAACTCTAGCAAGCATCCGCAACTACTAAAGATCATTAAGGTAAAATCCAACCATAGCATTAAAGCATCAAGTCCCCTTTATCCCATACGCCACAACCCCCTTACTCGGGTTTATGCTTCTGTCACTCAAGCAACCCACTATAAGCGAATCATGAATGTATTGCAACACCCTACAATGGGAATCCCTCACGCTTGCGCGACACGGAGGGCAAAATAGGACAGAAACATAACCACAAGCAAATTAAACCAATCATAACAATTCATCAATCACCGATAGGACAATGAAAATCTACCCAGACATCATAGGATGGCAACACATCATTGGATAATAATATGAAGCATAAAGCACCATGTTCAAGTAGAGGGTACAACGGGTTGCGGGAGAGTGGACCGCTGAATATAGATGGGGGAAAGGTGATGGAGATGTTGGTGAAGATGACAGAGGTGTTGGTGTAGATCGCGGTGATGATGATGGCCCCCGGCGGCGTTCCGGCGCCACCAGAAGCAAGGGGGAGAGAGCCCCCCTTCTTCTTCTTCCTTGACCTTCTCCCTAGATGGGAGAAGGGTTTCCCCTCTGGTTCATGGTCTCCATGGCGTGGGAGGGGCGAGAGCCCCTCCGAGATTGGATCTGTCTCTCTGTCTCTCTCAGTTTCTGCGTTCCTGATTCTGCCCTTTCACCGTTTTTTATTTTTCTGGAGATCCGTAATTCTGATTGGGTTGTCCTTTAGACACGATTTATATCCGGATATTGGCTTTCTTGTGGCGAAAGAAGGGCACCAACCGCCTTACGGACTGGCCACGAGGGTCAGGGGCGCGCCCACCCCCCTGGGGCGCGCCCCCTGCCTCCACTACTAGAAAAACCCCTACTAATGGCGCACCTAATATGGCCATTAATGGCGCATCTGTGGTGCGCCATTAACAGCACGCCATTAGTAATTTTTACTAATGGCGCACCACCTGGTGCGCCATTAGTATCTGGTATACTAATGGCGCACCGCGGGTGCGCCATTAGTATAGGCCAGCGTGCCATTAGTATGCCTCCCAGGGGCCATGTATACCCAGGTGCTTTGGCATACTAATGGCGCACCACCACTGGATGCGCCATTAGTAACCGCGGCATACTAATGGCGCACTACCCAGTGATGCGCCATTAGTATGCACTGTCATACTAATGGTGCACTGTCCTGTGATGCGCCAATAGTATGAATATTAGGTTTTTTTTATCTTTTTATTTTCTGTTTTTTGCACAGGTTACAAAATGTATAGTTTGACAAAATATAGACAGCACACATCAACAACAGATTCATCGAATACAATAGAAGATTAGTCTTTGAATACAATTCATCATATTAGTCTCCGAATACAATTCATCATATTAGTCTCCGAATAAAAAAGACCGAACAAAGATAGAACATTATATTACAAGTCTCGAGACCGCGAGTAGCGAGTTTGTCTTCACATTACAAGTCGATATCGATCATCTAAACTACCATCACATAGAAGAGAGCTGCGGTCATCACGATGAGCATCATCACGATGAAACTCGTCTTCATCCAGTTCCTCTAACGCTCCCTCCCCTCTCCCGCTAGATAGCGGGCGTATCTAGATTCGGCCTCGGCCCTAGTGGTGTACCCTTTGTAACTGTTACCGCTGAATCGGTGAACTTGTCTCCGACACTCCTCCCAGTCATCGTAGACTCCGGGAACCTTACCCTTGTAAACGACATACGTCGGCATCGCTATGCACTAGCCAAACGAAACGTTAGTACCAATTCACAGACAATACATAAGCAATATATAATTATGCAACAGAACGATCGGAAGAGAAAAGCAAGACATTAATAGCATCGATTACATCTAAGTTGAACGACTCTCGAAACCAAAGAGACATACTACAAGTTCATTAAAGTTTAATTACAACATGAGCCAATCGATGTTTCAGAACTAGACAACTCGACTCAAGGGACCGGAGCGTGGATGAAGCCGCCGTCTATCGTGGGAGTCATGAAAGAACGGGCGTTGTCATCCTGCATTTGTAGCATTGTGTCGATGTCACTGTTGGACGGTTGATTTCTGAGGTAGAACTGCCCCGAGGTACGAAGGACATCTTGATGGATGATTTCCGCAAACTCCGACTGGATGCGAAAGAATTCTTGTCGGAGGTCCACGTCCTGGATTGCCGACACGCTCGCGGCCCAATCTTTGAGTTTACTCGGTAGCAGAAGTTGATGATGGTCCCGTACGATCGCCCGCATGTGATGGATGGCGTAGTAGGCACCCTTCTGACCGCCAGGCGGCTGCTTGACGCAGCAGAACGTCGTATTGTGGGAGAACACGTGCTTGCCGTACTTACGAATAGGCCTGGTGAAGGTGCCTCCAGATTGGGCGTAGCCGGGGAGAACATCATCAAGAACCTTCTTGACATTTGTGTAGTCTACGTTCGACTGACGGTCCGGGTCGAAATACGTGGCCATGGAATATTTGGGGCTTAGGAGGATGAGCGTGCAACGTGTGTCACTACAGAAAACACGGAATGTTAGAAGAAAAACGATCTAAATGTAAGAATTCATATGTTACGGGCCGGTTGAGGGGAGGACTTACTCGGGAAAGTAAGGCACGAGGAAGTTATCCTTATCTTGGTTTGCCAGAATGACGCCTTCGAGGTAAGAACTCGCGACTTGCCGGTCCCCAGCGCTGCCCAAGATCTTGGCACGCATGTAGAAGGGGTCGACTATCACGATGTCCGGGGTCTTGTCGCGAATGATCCACATCTCCATACTCAGCAAAAATAGCCGAACGAAGGTGTAGTGCAGCGGATGGAGGTTCAACATAGCGTGGATGTCATCAAAACGCAGGACGATCGTACGCCCGATGGAGTTATCCACAAAGCCCTTGCCCTCTGGCACCTTGGCCGCGAAAACCGGGTATGCCACATCCTTCTCCCTGAGACGCCGCTTCTCCAAAGCAAGAACACTGTCATGCAGACTCCGCATAGCACCGGTTGCAGCATTGAGCATATTTGTCGGTAGCATCGCCCTACCCGCCACATGCACCCTCCTCGAGATATCCTGCGGTGAAGGTGGCCCGTCCTGAGCACGGATTGTACTCGGTGCCGGCTGGCTCGCACCCTTCTTAGTCTTTATTTTGCGTGCCTTCTTCTTCTCCTGTAATGGGACCGAGTTCTGCTCACAGACCGCCTTCTTGAGTGTGTTGGGGCTGATAATATTTCGCACCTCGCCTATCTGAGGCTCGGTGAAGTCGGCAGCTGGAGGCGTCTCCTGAGAGCTGAACGCCAGACGGCGCCTGTTGCAACTTTGCTTCTCCGCTTTACGAGCTAGATCGCACACGTCTTTTGTTGGGTTTGGTTCTTGAGAAGGAGGCCCCATGAAGTCGCCATCGTACCCATGCTCGGCAAAGTACTGATCGACGTTGCCAAATGTATCATCATCGTCGTCGTCGTCGTTCTGATCCTGTGCCATATGCATGTTTGGATCCAGTGGCATAGGGATGTCCGGCACCGTTACGGCGGTCTTGCCATGGGGCCGACTTGGCGCCGGCACGACTGGCGGTGTTGTCTTTGGGGTGGTGTCCCCCGCCCCCAAATGAATCTGGCTCTTCGGCCAAAGCAGGGGCCAGCTCAGGCAGGCGCTGAGGGTCATCACATCTTCATCGTCGGCCCCGATGGGTCGAATCGGAGGTAACAAGTCGTCGCAGCCTGGCAGCACCCGAACCAGTTGAACCCTAAACAAGTTGGGTGGCATCTGGGTACCGTGGAACAAGGGGTTGCCCGGTTGAACAATTTTGCCCTTGGCGACATCGACCAACTCGTTGTTCACGAAGTGGAGGAGAGTGCACGGAACGTCGGCGGCGCCCTGCGAAAACATGTAGGGCGTCAGGGATGCCCAGTCAAAGGCAAGGAGATGAAGTCCTCGGCCGAGAGAGGCTTAATTAGTTACCGTGATGATGGCGTCGAGCTCGGCTAATGTCGAGGCACCGCCAACGGCGGGAGTGCAGTTGACAGAGGGGCCGCTTGCTGAAGAGGTGCCGGCCGGCGTACACCCGGGTGCATTAAGCTCCCGTGCCGGCGTCGGAGACACCAATGCCGCCTCCGCCGGAGGCACCAATGGCCCCGCCATCGCATTTTGCGAGTTGCTGGCCGTGAAGCTAGGAATCGGGGGTGGCCCCTGTTGGCCGCCCGCAATCCACGCACTCAACCCCGAGATCAAGGTAGGCACAAGGGCGGTGATCGTCGCTCCGAGTCGTTGTTCCACTTGCTCTTGGACTACCTGCCCCGTGGACTACCTGCCCCGCAAGATATCCGTAACCGAGATAGTCGTGCACCGTCGTGAGCAGTGCGGCTCTCATAGGGAAATATTCTTTCTCTGCGGCGTCCCACGTATTGGCTGGCGTTTTCCACAGCGTGTCAAGCTCCTCTTTCAGCAGCCCCAGATACAGATTGATGTCGTTCCCTGGTTGTTTCGGCCCTTCAATTAGCATACTCATGTGAATGTACTTCCTCTTCATGCACAACCAGGGGGGAAGGTTGTACATCCACACAAACACAGGCCAGGTGCTATGTGTGCTTCTCTTTCTGCCAAACGGATTGACTCCATCGGTGCTCGCACCCAGCACGATGTTCCTTGGATCGTTCCCAAATTCTGGGTATTCGAAGTTCAATGCTTGCCACTGGCTCGCATCCTTAGGGTGACTCAGCATCTTGTGTTTTTTATCTATCTCCGGATCATTTGCGTCATCTTCTCGCTTCTTCTCCTCCCTATCCGCGTGCCAACGCAGGAGCTTTGCTACCTTAGGATCCGCGAAATACCGCTGCAGACGAGGAGTGATCGGAAAGTACCACACCACTTTTCGAGGAGCTTTCTTCCTCTTCTTGTATCGAGTGACACCGCACACCGGACATATTGTAGACTCCGCATGCTCGTCCCGATAAATGATGCAATTGTTCATGCACACATGGTATTTCACGTGCGGTAAATCCAGAGGACACACGATTTTCTTCGCCTCCTCCAAACTGGTCGGGCACTTGTTCCCCTTGGGAAGACGTTCGTGCCAGAATGACATGTTCTCGTCGAAGCATGCGTCGGTCATTTTGTGTTTTACCTTCATCTCCAGAGCCATGAGCGTTACTTTCAGGCGGGCATCCTCGGGCCTGCATCCTTCATACAACGGAGTAACCGCGTCTAACTCAAGTTGATCCATCTTGGCTTTCTCTCGGGCGGTAGCTCTTGCGTTATCCGTCTGCTTGAGAAGCAGCTCTTGAATATGAGGGTCCTGCACCCAGCCCATCGATGGTCCAACGTCTTCTGCTCCGCCGGCATCATCATCATGTCCTGCATCTTCTACATGATGACTGTGTACAGCATCACCGTCGTGATCATCTCCTGGGGATTCTTCGTCTTCTCGCCCCCCCGAGCCGCGGTGGTTGTCTTGCTGCCCTTCCTCATTTCTTGCTCGGCCCCCATGGACGACTTCGTAGTCATCTTCATCACCTTGCCACCGATAGCCATCCATGAAACCACGCAAGAGCAGGTGGTCCCGCACCTGCCCGGAATCCGGGTCCGCAATAAGGCTATTCAGCTTGCATCTTCGACACGGGCATCTTATCTCCGTCTCGTTCTTTTGAAGCATCTCGGCCTTCGCGGACCTCAAAAACCTATTCACGATGCCTTCGGTCATCGTGCGGACCATGGTCGCCTGCGGGGTAGAGCAAAATGATATTTTAGAACCAAGAAAAAATTTGGCATGACTTTCCCTAAAAATAGGACCAAAAAGAATGCTTAATGCCAAAATTCTCGCCGAAACGGAAATGAATCAACATTCCGGCAAAATATTGGCAACTATCGCATTTCAAATACCGGTACACCTCCAAACACAAACACATATGCAACACCACAAACATATGCAACACCACGAACATACATAGATCTAGCTAGGCCATAAAAAGTGCATGTGCACATTGTTTGTAGGGAGAACAACATAAATATAGCTTTCCCCCTTACTTACCTAGCAAAACAAGGTAACTTAACCACTTAATTTGAATGAATCTATGGTGGAAATGAGGTGAAAAAGAGGAGGCACCCGAGACAAGGAGGAGGCGGTGGAGAGAATGAAGTGGGGAGAAAGTGAGTGTGGGAGGAGAGGCTGTCCAAAATGTCTTGTTGCTGCCCACTTACTAATGGCGCACCAGCAACAAATGCGCCATTAGTAATCCAGGTTACTAATGGCGCACCCCCTGGCGGTGCGCCATTAGAACTTTTGCAAAAAAAGGAATAAAAGCAATAATAAAAAAAATAACATTAGTGGCGCACCTTCTGGATGGTGCGCCATTACTAGTTACAACTAGTAATAGCGCACCACCAGGGGATGTGCCATTAGTATGTTTGGACAGGCGCACTAGTTCAAAAAAAAATTTGGTACTAATGGCGCACCGTGGTCAGGGTGCGCCATTAGTAGTTTCAACACTAATGGCGCATCAGAAGGTGGTGCGCCATTAGTATATACTAATGGCGCACCACTTGTCTGGTGCGCCATTAGTGTCATTTCCATCTATAGCCCTTTTCCTAGTAGTGCTCGTGGGCCACTCAGGCATCGTCTCACGTTGATTCTTCTTCCCCAAATTCATAAATATTCCAAAAAAAATCCCTGTCAGTTTTTACTCCGTTTGGACTCCGTTTGATATGGGTTTTCTGCGAAACAAAAAACATGCAACAAATAGGAACTGGCACCGGGCACTGGATCAATATGTTAGTCCCAAAAATAGTATAAAAAGTTGCCAAAAGTATATGAAAGTTGAATAATATTGGCATGGAACAATCAAAAATTATAGATACGACGGGGACGTATCAGAGCCTAGCTCCGCCCCTAGACGTGCGGGTGCAATACACCGACACATGAGGCGTGGCAACACACAACCATGGATTCCACGAGGGAGCTCGTGCAGGTGGAGTACCCTCGCTCACTACAGCCCTCGCACCTTCCACTTGCATTCACTGTAGTGCAGCTTGCTCCACTGGTATTACTCTCGCACTCCGCTCCTCTGCTTCTCCTTTATTCACATCGAGAGCAAACTACACATCTATGGTTTCCAATGTCATCCAAGATGGTCATCATTGCCTAGATGAGAAGGTGGGTATGGTGGCCCGAGAGGATGCGACGAAGCTCAATTGGCTGCGAGAGATGTGCTCCTGGTTCTCTCCATGGATCTCATACTTTGGTAATTAGAAAAAGAAGAAACTGTGTGTTGGGATCTCTGCTTTGATGTGGGTAATTTGGACATGCAGAAATAATATACGTTTTGAACGCAGGCGGGTAACTGACCCATTTGTGATTCTACACAAAACATGTCGCCTTATTGAATCTTGGTCAATTTTGCAGCTTGATTTTGTAAACAAAAAAGAAAGATCAAAGTGGAGTTGATTTGAGGGGTAAAGCTTCTAGAGAGAGTAGTAAGTGAAGTGTTCCATACTTCTTCTTTTGAAAAACAACACACACGTTAATTACTTTAAATGTTATTACAATCATTCGTTTCAGCATACGCCACGCAAGGCGAAAAACTATTACAAAGAACACCATCCGATCTAGAAAACTATGCTTCGCAATCTCATCTGCCACCCTATTGGCGGGGTGATTAATTTTAGGAAGTTTAAAATTTCGAAGCATCCTTGAGATAGACAAGGCCTCCTTCTTCAGATCAATAAGAGCAGACCTGTCAAGATTTTTATTTGCAAAGATGAAATCCACAAAAGTACAATCAGTCTCTCAAATAGTAGGCATGCGAAGAGTTAGACCAATGTAGAGACTAGGAAGGCATGCCCGAAGCTTAGCTTCATTAACACAAGAACATCGTCCTATAGCACTAGTAGAAAAGGGGGCAATGGTCTAGGCCGAGTCAGCCCATTAGTCCCGGTTCAATCCGGAACCGGGACCAGTGGGCGCATTGGACCCGGTTCATGAGCCCCGGGGGCCGGCCGGGCCACGTGGGCCATTGGTCCCGGTTCGTCTGGACCTTTTGGTCCCGGTTGGTGGGACGAACCGGGACCAATGAGCCTTGGTCCTGGCCCACCACCATTGGCCCCGGTTGGTGGGACGAACCGGGACCAAAGGCAGCCCATTAGTCCCGGTTGGAGGAATGAACCGGGACTAAAGGGGTGGTCCTCGTTGCGGCCAGAGTTTAGTCCCACCTCGCCAACCGAAGGGGGCTCACACCGGTTTATAAGCCCCTCCCTCTCTGCCTTGTTGAGCTCCTCTCAAAGTGAAAATAGATGCCCTTATACAGGGAATTTGACCTAAATTCATATTGAATTTCTCTGAAGTTAGTAGAAATTTATTATGAATTTAGGTCTAATTTTCTCTATAAGCGCATCTATGCTCATTTCTGAGTAGTTTTTTATATAGTTTTTTTCTTTTCTGCTATATTTATTTTTTTCTATTTATTTTTGAGTTGTAATAAGTCATTAAAAATAAAAAGATTTTAGTAAAGTTAATCACAACTATTTTTTCTTCTATTTATTTCTGAGTAGTTTTTTTATATATTTTTTCTTTTCTATTATATTTATTTTTTCTATTTATTTCTGTGTGGTAATAAGTCATTAAAAATAAAAAAGAGGCGCAATGCTAGTTAATTCGCTTCAAGCCTTTCGGAATAGTGTAAACTGCACTGCACATGGCTCTGTGCAGACTACCCTATTCCTCAAGGCTTGAAGCGAACCAACGTGGAGGTGAGCATTGAGCCTCTTCTTCATCGTCTCTGCACTCAGGGCTTATAAACAGCTGCGAGTGCCTCTCGCTTGGCGAGGTGGGACTAAAAAGGAGGCAATGGTCTAGGCCGGGTCAGCCCATTAGTCTCGGTTCAATCCAGAACCGGGACCAATGGGGGCATTGGACCTGGTTCGTGAGCCCCGGGGCCGGCCGGGCCATGTGGGCCATTGGTCCCGGTTCTTCTGGACCTTTTGGTCCCGGTTGGTGGGACGAACCGGGACCAATGGGCCTTGGTCCTGGCCCACCACCATTGGCCCCGGTTGGTGGGACGAACCGGGACCAAAGTCAGCCCATTATGGTTCGACCCTCGTGATACCATGCCAACTTTCAACTTTCAACTTTTTCAGAGTTCATTTGAAATGCTTTAATGCAGAAAACAAAAGAAAATAAATAATGCAGAAAACAAAACAAAAAACCTGGAAAAAAATAAAATAAATAAAACAAAAAGAAAACAAAAAAAGTGTATTCAAATTTGAAAAGTAATGGCACTAACAGAAAGTTTAGATTTTTTCTAAAACTAAAAGCAAAAAGAATTAAAAATAAAGCAAAAAAACAAAAGAAAATAAATAATGCAGAAAACAAAACAAAAAATCTGGGAAAAAATAAAAATAGCAACAATAAGTATTTTGTTGTAATTAGAAACAAAATAAAATAAATAAAGCACGAAACAAAACAAAAAAACAAAAAAGTGTTTTCAAATTTGAGAACTAATGGCACTAACAGAAAGTTTAAAATTGTTCTAAAACTAAAAGCAAAAAGAATTAAAAAATAAAGCAAAAAAACAAAAGAAAATAAATAATGCAGAAAACAACACAAAAAATCTGGGGAAAAAATAAAAATAGCAACAATAAGTAAAGGGAAAAAAGTGCCTCCTACTGGGCACCCGCGGCCTGAATACAACTAGAAACCCACCATGGGCCAGGATTCAGGCCCGCAGGTGGCCCAGTAGGCCCATCAGGCAACGCGGTAGTAAGTAGGCCCGTAAGCCTGTAGTGGAGAGGAGCTCGAGAGGGGTGCGGCAGTGGGGCTTATAAACCACTGCGCGCCCCTCTCAGCTAGCGAGGTGGGACTAAACTTTCGTGCCGCACCGTGCCAGCACACGACCATTGGTCCCGGTTCGTGGCTCCAACTGGGATCAATGCCCACTCTTTAGTCCCGGTTGGTGGCACCAACTGGGACCAAAGCCCTCTGCTTCCCGCCCTTTGGGCAGCTGAAAAGAGGCCTTTGGTCCCGGTTGGTGCTACCAACCGGGACTAAAGAGGGTCATTGGTCCCGGTTGCTGCCACCAACCAGGACTAAAGGCTTAGCTATATAAGGAAAATTTTAGAACCGCATCCCCACTTTGATCTCTCCTCCTCCTTTCGATATCCCGACGCCGCGCGCCGTCGCCTGCCGCCACCTCGCCGTCGCCGCCCCGCCCCGACACCGTCGCC
>NC_041383.1:658006204-658108066 GCF_002162155.2 Triticum dicoccoides | reverse complement strand
ATTTGTTCATAGTATGTTTGGTGATATTATTGTTAATAGATTTTTTTGGTGATATTTAGATTGTGTTAGTAATTAAGTACTATAATTGAACTAGCTAGTTAGAAAAATATAATTACTATTTTATTTAGATTTTTTGGTAATATAATTAGTTAGAAAAATATTAGTTAGTTAGAAAAATACTAGTTTATTTTTAGTAAGTACTATATAGTAAGTGCTACTTAATTTGTTTTTAGTAAGTACTACTTTATTTATTTATAGTAAGTGCTTAGTAGTTGAACTAGATAGTTGATTTAATTAATAAAACTACTTTATTTAACTATATATAGAAGTAGTTTGTAGTAAGTGCTACTTTATTTATTTATAGTAAGTGCTTAGTAGTTGAACTAGATAGTTGATTTAATTAATAAAACTACTTTATTTAACTATATATAGAAGTACGTAGTTCCCGCATCGACGTCGACGATGCCTATCCCGCATCCTCGTCGTCGTCGACTCGGCGGTGGAGGCCTGCTTGATTAGGGCCATGATCGGGACTGGGCTCCGCCGGGCTGGTATTGGGAGGTGCTACCTTCTGGGGACGTAGGTTGGTGAGGAGGCAGCCCGTTGTTGACTCAATCCTTGTTTGGTGGCGGTTGCGTGGGCCAGTGACGGTGCCGAGGCTTCCGGATATTGCAGAGGTGGTACGTCACCGTGTCAACGAGGAGGACGAGCACGTCCGTCGCTACATGGTTGCGTTGGAGGACAGGTTCGACAATACCTGGCAGGTTCTTCAGGGATCTCACTGGAGCTATGATTCTGTGATCGTTCCTTATCTTTGGTTGTCCACCGCCCGCGACAATACCCGTCGGGCGCTACGGTTCTAGCTGTATTAATTAGCGATGCTATATGTATGATAGTATTCGAGGAGTATTCGACGATGTACAGACACAAGAGATGATGTACTTTTGGTTATAATTGAATGCATGCTAATTTGAATACTACTTTATTTTACGATTTGGTTTTGCTTATTGAATACTCATATTGGAAAAGTACTCCTACTTTGAATGCTAAAATTGAAGAGCACTCCATGCAGAAATCTAGGAGCCCCCTTCATCATCCACGCCGTCGTGGGGGTAGCTTCTCCTTCATTCCCGTGTGCTAGACAATTTGTTGTAATAATGCACTCGGTAATGAAAGGAGGAGCTACATACCATCACCGATAGTCAACCCGTGATTAATAATAATGATCTAATTTAGGTTTTTTAGTACATATATTTAATATTTGAATTATGAACTTAGGCCGGAAATGTCGTACTCGGACGATGAAAACCGCCCGGGGGAGTGTGACTGGTGCCATGACGACCGAGGTATGTGCGACAGGTTCATTGAGCTGGACGAAGATCGGCGCTTCAGCATTAAGCTCGAGGAGACCTTCGATGTTCATACGGTACGCAACGACGACAATAGTTTTTTTCATAATTAAGCACGACTTCAACTATTTTAACGTGTATTTTTCATCTTTTCCAATTTGAGTAGCTTATCCCATGCTTTGCAAGACGCTATGTCTTGGAGAGGATGGGTTTTGAAGACCATGAAAGTATGGAAACCAAAAAAAATATCCTAAGTACCCATCATGGTGTGGATTTTCAAGTAAAGTTGTACAATGCTCAGAGTGTAACCCATTTTGGTTGCAAAAACTGGGAAGCACTTTGCAAGATGTATGGTTTTGATGAGGGTATGCTTGTCACCATGGATCTTGGTGATCCTACAATCGCGCAAGAGAGACCTACGATTTTTGTCCTTGTGGATACACCTCCAATTCTTCCCCCATGTGAGCTTAACATAGTTATTAAGTAATTTATATTGTTTATTTCAAAATAGTTGACAACTTATTTTCCATTGACAGCTTATTTTCATTCTTCAAAGAATGTGCGGAAGATGATAGACAGAACCTACTACACCAAAGGCTCCGAACTAACTTATCAGGAGAAAAATCATCTGGTCGCATTTTGTACTGATCTTGAGAATTACAATGTCTACAATCGAACTCGTCAACATTATGGTCAATACGTGCCACTAGTGCACGTGTTGCACTACGGTAACTACCATGGAGATACCCTGGTAAGATTTTTTACTATTACGACATCCGTGCATCTTTTTGCACACTTCTAAAACTAGTACATCATATCATTGCTAACTACGAAGTTATTACTATGTTTTTCAACAGATAATACTGAATGATTGTGTGCCTCATCTGATGTATACACACGGTAGCCTTCATGTTTTGAACATACAACCAGGTCTTCCTACGAATCTGAACTGTCCATACCGGGTTTCTAAAAGAAGTGGAGACATGACAATCAAAGAATGGAAAAAATGTATGGACAGTCGTAAGGAGCTTCTTGGAAGCAACAATCAGCGAAGGGCAAAAATTGAAGACAGGATGATCGCCATTCTTCATAATGGAGAGTCAGGGTCTATATTGTTTTATGCTATTTTACCTTAAGGGTGTTTAGGTCATGTCCTACCTGATACTGATGATCATGTGCTAAGAACAATTATGTATGGTTGGTTTCGATGACTATGAGGATGATGATCGTATGACTTATTATTAATAATGAGTAGAAGTTGTATGATGATGCATGATTAGTAGGACTTGTTATTATATATGATGATGTATGATGGGAGCATGCATGAGTTAATTATTATATCAGCTGGTGAAATGAACATATATAGCAGCAGCGTTGGTAAACCAAGGACGAAGATATAAGAGAGGACACTTCTCTCTATTAGCTAGCTAATAACAACCTAAAAATAACCCCCAAACCCCTAAAGCAGCCAGTTTTCTAAAAAAAACATGGACTTTTGGTCCCGGTTGGTGCCACCAATCGGGACAAAAGGCCCCCTGACTGGGCTGGGCGCACAGGGTCACGTGGAGGCACATTGGTCCCGGTTCGTGTTTGAACCGGGACTAATGGGTGGAGGTATTAGTAACGACCCATTAGTTCCGGTTCATGAACCGGGACTAAAAGCCCTTACGAATCGGGACTATTAGGTGTTTTTCTACTAGTGTAGAAACCCATGATGAGAGAATGACTTCGCCGGAGGAATTCCTAGCCACAACCCGACGCTGGTTGCGCCTAAACTGTCCGCAAAACTGACGTCAACATTGATCTTGATGTAATCAGTAGGGGGAGGCTGACACCCCACATGGTCAATCGGACCAGTCACACTTTTAAACCCATCCACCTTTCCTTTCCCTTTGTCGTTAGAAACCACCACAACACTATAATTACCAGACGAGAACGACGACCAATAATTACCCACATAAAGGTAATATTGAGCTTTGTTTTCAATACTTCGAGAGGATGGCGCCCGGGAGTTCTTAGTATCACCAGTGGCTGAACAAGGAGGATATGCTTTCCACTAGGTGTTTTCTCTCTTCAACACGGAGCGTCTTCGAAGCTTTCTGCTCATTCCGGAGCTAGCTATATAACTTTACTTTTACCTGTCTCACTTCCTCCCCCTACTAGATGGTTGCTTTGAACTAGTGATCTTTTAATAACGTCGTAATATGGAGTGTGATGTTACTTCTAGCTTACCTTCATGGGTGTGGGTAGTTTTTTTTTCTAGAATATGCGTGGGTAGTTGTTGACTTGCAGGTTCTAGAGTATAGTTTAAAGTTTTTTTTTTTTTGACCAGGGAGTATAGTTTAGTGTTGGAGGGCTGTCTCCTTCACTAGGCTAGCTTGATGGTTTTGGCTTGGGGTGGTGTAAGAAAGACTGCTATGGTTTTCTTAATGAAAATTGGAGGAAACTCTTATCTCAAAAAAGAAACTCATGCTCTCCCCGTCATAGCGAGGTAGCGGTGGAGGACATTGCGCAGGGCATATGACTCCACTGGTCGTTTGTTTGCTTATGTCAAATTATACTTCAGGGGCTAAACATAACGAAATTAAGCTTCAGGCCTCTACATATCAGTATGTTTAGTCGCATGATTGCATACAAAAAGATAGTCCGTATTGATAGGTTTGCAGAATGAGTGTCCATGTGGTTCTACTCCAATCAGTTTATCCATGATCCATAGGCCGCCCGCCCTTTCTTTTGAGTGCTAGATCGGGGAATGATTGATTATATATCCCCGGCAATTATTGCCATATAATTATCCGGCATTGAATCGTTTGGTCATTTTGTGTTGGAGCTGGAGTATAATATAAGTATGCAAATGGCCCACAGGTTTCTATCGTTGTAGGTTTACGGTAACTGATTAGTACATGAAGCTCAATATGGTATCAGGCATACGATGCCCTCAATTCCCGATCAGTCGGCTCAATTTAACAAAAATAAAATTGGTAATAATATTTCAACAAGTTTATTCAGTACAATCACCTTTAAGCTCGACTCGGCAACTGAAACATACTCCCTCAATATCAAAATATAAGACGTTTTTTCATACTCCCTTTGTATAAAAGAAGAAACGTGTTATATTTTAACGGGTAAAGCAATTAGTACCTACTAGCCACTCAACGTACGACTGGCAAGCTAGCTAATTGGTGGGGTAGCTATTGTATGCGCGAGAATCTACAAGCAGCTTTACCTTTTTTTTTTTGACGTGTACAGCAGATTTACCTTTGTTTGCGTTAGCCATTGTGACAAAGAAAGGATTTTAAACCCTAATCATCGGTTGAGTTCAAAGCGACATGGACTCCGCGTCCGGACCGGACAGATGGAGCGCACCACTTGCCTGCCATTTTCTGTGCTCAATAATAGTGTCAGTTAAGTCTACGCCACACTGATTAACAGCCACAATTATCGTATCTTATACTATGAAGAAGGATAATAATTGAATAAACTAGTACTACGAGGAATTGAGGGCCTGAGTCGTCGCGTATCCTCGTGAGTGTCATGTTGAATTTTGCCAGCCACCCGACACATGCTCTTCTGGTACTACCTCGGTCCAAACTGGTAGATTTTTTTCTTCAAAAATAAGCCCAAAAGATCTTGATTCATTATAAAAAAGAGTTGATCAGTTAGTTAAAAAACCGAGCTAAAACTTTACAAATAAAATTTCATTCATCGAAAATAAGCAATATATCAATTATGAGGACACTTCAAACCAATCAGAAGTCAAAGAAAATCAACCCTAAAAAAGTCAAAGAAAATCTAGTTAATCTAGCAAGCTCGTGAGCAACTTTATTTGCTTATCTGTTACAGTGTTCGAACCTAGCAATAGGAAAATCATAAACAAAATGAAAGAAATCATCAAATATTGGTGCTGCCGCGCCCATCGATCGTCCTCCATCCTTCATGGTATCAATCACCTCCAGATTATCCGAATTACTAATAAGACGATTGCATCCCGTCGTTTGCGCAAGTAACATACCGAATTTGAGAGTCAAAACTTTAGCCGTCAGAACATCCGCGCAGCAATCAATCTTCTCATTTCTCCAGCGTCAAATCTTCCTTTGTTGTTCTTAGTACCGCTTCCACCATGCCCCTAAGCAGGACATGGTCAAAAGAATCAACATTAAGTTTAACATAACCACTGGAGGGCAAGACATGCCCCCTATTTTCATAAAAACATTTGAAAGGAGGCAATAAAAAAGTTGGCCGTAAGAGCTAGTATTCCCGCAGAAATTTGGACACATTCTGAGTTGTCTCCCTGTGCACCAATTTTCTTTTTTCCCACCACAAATACCAAGCTAACACAACAATTATTTCATGCACGTCATATGACCCATAATACACAATTCATGGTCTGGCAGAAGAAGTAAATACTCTAGCACCACCTCACCAGCACGATCAACTTCACAAGCTTTTTCAACAGTATCATCCATCCTTGAACTTTTTCAACCTCCCTTGCTCTGTTGCAGAGAAATAGTCATGTCTTCTGGGCCAGCAGAGCAAGTAGGAGATATAGGCAGATTTCCATCTGTCTGTTTTCAAGCGTAACACGACATGGGAGAGTGCCATGCCAGATAATCTTTTTACCTTTGCCAGGTAAGATAATTTCCATATCCTGCTCCAAATAGGGTTAACTATTGTTTGTCTCATCTCGTTAGTGTGTCTCAGTTTGCTTCCATACTAATATTCCCATTCCTCAAAATAGGTAGACCGAACCGAAAATATGCCCTTTTTCGTGTAGCTCCAAGAGATGAATCTATCATATCGTGTTGCGAGAGTGGGGTTGCGAGTACCCATCGTACACCAATGGGCCATAGAGTTTGTCTAATCAGATCTTCATCCCAATTATTCGAGACATGATCAATCAAGTCCCCCACCTTACATAACAGTTGGGCCCCCTTTGGAGTAACCACTTTCCTTGTGGCACATTTGAAATCCAAATGTCTTCCCAAATATTGATACTCTTGTCATTCCTCACTCGCCAGATATAATCGTGTTTCAGAGAATTCACTCATACCATAATACTTTGCCAATAAAAGAGGCACCTTTCTTTAACTTAGTACTCAATAAATTACCATTGTAATAGTACTTAGCCATCAGAATAGTAGCACACAGGGAGTCAAGATTCTCAAGAAGATGTCAAGCCTATTTGTTCTTAGGGACACACATTTTTCACCAAGCTATCTGATGCACCATCCTCAGGTTCTCCTCTTCTCCCCATCAGAAATGCACCAACACGTTAATAATTCTTCTACAAAACTTTTTAGCAATTTTAAAGACCGACATTGCATAGGTAGGTTTGGCTTGGACAACAGACTTGCGTAAGTGTTGGGATACATAGTAGAAACAAAAATCGCACCTACGCACAACCAAGATCAATATGAAGATGCATAACGGGTTGTGATCACGATCGTTACCGCCACCGAGTTTCAGCAGAAGAAGAATGTGTTGGTGTAGATCTTACTTGGAGTCCCTCGAACCGTTGATGAACGAACCCTCATACCTCCCACAAACAGTCACTCAAAGTGAAGACCGAAAGCACAACCTCTCTACTTGGTTGCAAGCGTGCAGCCTTCATGGTTGGGCAGCGCTTGGCCGTCCAGAGTTAATCGTCACCAAAGAATTAGAGGGAGGGCATTAGAACCACATTGGGCTTCTAATTATGAGGAAAAGAGGATTATCCTAGCTCTAATTAGTCAACTAGGATCAACTGGCACTAGAACTAGAAGGACTAGAGGAGGCTCAAAAAACCGTATATCCAAAAGAGCAAAATACCCTAGTATATATAGGTTGGAGGGAGAGGGGTGGCTACCACCAAGAGGTGAGGAGTCACCCTTGGTTCACCGACCTAGGGGAGGAGGAGTCTGACTCCTCCCCTTCCCCAATTCGGCCTCCTTCCTTAGGGAAGGAGGAACTTTCCCACTTGGGCCTTTTTGGCCCAAGTTGCCTTTCACCTCTTGGCCTTTTAAGGCATGTTCATATTAAATTAAATATAAAATAGTTCTAAATATTTTCAGACCGTTATATATATAATTTAACATCCCCGGAGACATTTTCCATCTATATACAGTAATACCCGGTATTACCCGACATTCACCAAAACCCTTCCGGTGACCCCGAAACGCTTCCGGATCCTCTCGGAACTATTCCATATATTAATGAAACAATTCCACAAATATATTCTCATCAGTCCCTTCCTACTAACAGTCAAAAAATCATGATTTCCTCAAACTTGTGACCCTATAGGTCCGGTAACTCATGGACATGAACGAAACCGTTTGTTCAGTGACCGACAATGGAACCGTGGATGTCCATATCAATCCCTAGGAGCACATGAATGATATTCGAGTGAACCTGTTGATTATCATGTGATGTTCCCTTTGCTTCACGATATTTCACAAAACCCGGGATGTATCGGTATCCTCCTGAGTCATCATCATGCTCACTTTATCGAAATCCTCGTTAGTGGTTTTGTTCTTCTTTCTCGTTGTTGTGTTCCGACAACCACGTGGTGTAGTCACCTATGTCTGTCCAGATGATGATGGATGTCGTCACACTATGAGAGCCCTTAGATATATATCCATCTTCAAAGAAGAAAATTCCACTCTTGAGCTATCTAATCCCTTGTCAAACTTTCTGATGAGCCTGTAAGTTGACGTTATGATCACCGTGTTACAGGTGATGTTTGAGCAACCCAAAGCCCACCGTACGGTAAGAAGTGACTATGATACTCTCATGGTCTAAGGAGCAAAATCACATGTAAATACTGTGTTATTACAATTGATTACAAAAGATACTATATCAATTCATAACAAACAAGTTTGGGTCAATTCAATATGATCGTTCTTCCAACGTCATAATCTCAGTGTTGTTTTAGGATCATCGTTACACGTAACGATATCCTAATAGCCGGAAAACGTGATGACCAACAACCCTTGAGCTAGTCCTTGTGGCAATACTAGGAACCTTTTATTTTAACCGTTTATGATTCCACACGTGCATATGAGTTTTCCACCAAATCACATATTCCAGGATCATAGCAGTTATAACATGAAATATTAACACTTAACTATGAATATGGAAATATAATAATACAATATTACTGCCTCTAGGGCATATTTCCAACAGTCGCCCACTTGCACTAGAGTCAATAATCTAGTTTTCACTTTTAACTTTTACACTAATAGCAATCCGTGTCAGTCCATGCTTTGTTTGTGGTATAGATTCGTCCTATCAATTCTGACAACCAGATCTGTATGTCGCATTTCAATGGATCCATCATGCTTTCACATAAATTCATTATTTGTGTGAAACAATCTTAGTATATATTGGATGTTTAGTAAGACCTTTGATCCCTTAGATTGAGCTATAGAACCATGATTTGAGAACTTCTATTTGCACAATCATCTAGAAACCATACCAAGTTCATAAATGAACCCTTGATTCATCACCATCTATTGTTGCTTCTAAAGTAGCAATATACTAAGCCTTTTGTTATAGAATTTGCCACTGTAACTTTCTTGGACCAATTCCAACTTATAGTTCAAAACTAAATCAAAATTCGCTTGGAGCGCTGATTGAAGATTTTTTTCAATGTACTACTTACATCAAGCATGTATTGGTGTAACTCCTTACAACAATCTCTTCATTTTCTTCGCATGCGAGAAACATGTCATCAGTACTCAACGGCGTTTTCACTGTTGTTATATGATCAACAATTTGACCATTCCAGTAACTTTACTCATGACTTACTTGGAGTATTGGACATATCTGGTTATTTATATACCATGGAATTAACACAAGTGTGATTGAAATCATGTATCTATTTCACTCATCAGTATTTCAAGATAACAATTCTTGCTAAGAACTCCTTCCATATGACTTTGACAAGAAACTCTTCTTGGCATTTTTTTTCATACTAAACTGCTTTAGTATTTCATTAATATGTATTTTGGCTAAGCTCGTTTAGACATTAGTATCTCCATAGATTATTATGTCTAATACAAGGACTACATTGCCTAAGTACTTTACTAAAAAATATTTTCAATAAAATCTTAAACCATGTCAACAAATTTATATAATTTTCAATCAAAATTGTGTCATGCACACATAGTGTTTAGAAATATTATCATGCTCCGACTTACTTTCTTGTAAATACATGCATCTTTGGTTCTATCAATGAAATCATATCATTTGATCAATTCATCAAAACTAAGATTCCAACTCCACTATGCTTGCTTCAGATCATTATTGGTTCTCTTGAAGTGTGCACACTTACTAGCATCATCTGCATCAAGAAAATTACCTTGGACCGTATCAAATATACAATCTTGGTTCTATTTCCATCTCATGGGATTTTTTTTGACATCTATCTATTATATCTCATAATTGAAATATTTAGTAATTGCTAGTTTAATTCGAGCTGACTTTAAGTATTATTATGATGATACAATCTTGTCATAATCAACTCCTTGATCTTTTCATACACTATTTGCAACAAGTCAAGCATTATAAAATATTTTTATCTTTGTTAATCCATAGACACATCACTACACTTTAGACTTTAAGCCTTTCAGAGGGTATATCAAGTTCTAAACTTGAATTATGTGTATGGATACTATGTCGGATTATTTTGGCTTATAGCCAATTCCGGAGTCAGGGCCCATCAACGCTTGTTTGTGTACTATAGGTTCATTGTTTGTTTCCACAATATTTCGTCTGCACACCGTGAAGGTCTGTACGAATTTCCAACATATATAGTTCAGTTGCACGTTTGACCAAAGTCTCTATATCCTATGTAGAGGCTTCTGTATCAGTCGTAGTAAGAAATTTTAGAACCACTTCTTGCATTTCTTTTCTTTGACCTGATCACGAACATTCTGTAATCTCATCGAATTGCGTTGTCCTCCTACTCACTCTTTTGCAGAAAACATTTTCTTCAAAATTTCTGCACTCTGTGACCAAACACTTTACCTCCGAGTAGCGATAGAGGAATGCCCAACCATTTTGGATAACCTACAAGGTAGCACTTATTTTAGAAAATTTGATGGCGCTCATTTCACTGTAAAAGTCATAGTCTGTAAACCATCACATTAAAAGTATATTGATGGAACAATCATTGTCATTTCCATACATAGCTTGATTACATCTACTCAAATCACTTTGCTCTTAGTAGTGTTTCTTGGAGGTGCAAGCTGTAAAATTCTTTTACAGCTCATCAGACATTCGCTAAATTTGTAACTCAAATATTCTTTTCTGAAATCCAATTATAGAAACATAATTTTGTTGTTAAAATAATTTCTACTTCATTCTAAAAATCTTTTGAAACATTTCAAAAGATCCAGATTTATGTCTCAATTAGTAAATAAGTATCTACTTGAGTCATCCTTGAGGATAGATATATCCACTGCTTGCAACAACACTTATTGTGCTACCTCCATCAATATGCATCTTTCCAATTTATTTTGTTGCTCGTTCTTTACGGCATGTGAACGGTATTTTAGTTTATGTCACTATTTAGATGAAAAGTTGCAAGTGTCAGATGATTCGTAATCATATGACTCTAAAATCCATCACTACAGAATTTCTCCATGTGGGTTTCTCCAATGTGACTAAATGCAGTACCACACATATGTGGTATTCTTTTAATATTGCGGAATTTAGCGTCAGTGTTATGAGTTTTTAATTTTTTCATCAATATTCATAACTTACATCCTCTTCACAATAGGAGTATGGCGCTTTTGTTCATTACATCAAACAATTATTGTTCTTATGAACAACCACCTCACAACTTCTATGCAATGGGATAGAGTGTACAAAACTCTCAAATGAATTATGACAATAAATTTGAAGGTAATATTTTGATGAAAAAGTATGATAACTTTTAAAAAAATCAACACGTATTTTAATCTCCTTAATTTGTTGGGCATTAGCCATAGTAGTTCTTGCATCGATTCACAACAACATGCATTCAAGTCGGTATCCTAGTGATCAACTTTTAACCACAATCCCCGATGAATTTAGTGTGTAACAATTTAATCACAATTCTCAAGAATCACACTTTACTTGACCCACTTTCTCTACATCTTATAACTTGTATGACATTCATCCAGAGCTGGACATTCCAGTCTTCTTTTCATTCCGCCTCTAAACTTCTTGTAGTTTTACTTTCAATATTTATCCCACTCAAAAGAAGAATTATCTAACTTTTTAAGAGTGGCATGAGCCCCAAATTTCCCTAGGCATGTAAGTCTCATTACATCCTTTGATTTTCTTCTTTCTCTTTAATTTATCGCGTCAACTCATGACTTCTGTTCTGCCAGATCTTACGCATTTCAGTCTTAAAACATAGTTGAACACTTCAGTAGATATTGCAAACAAAACACTTCTTTAGATATCACATATCTTTTAATCTTTGTTTGTTTCTGAAAACAATTTTCAGTTCTGAGAATATCACATAACTATCCCAAACATTTAGAAGTTCGGGTTTCTAGGAAGCAAGCAGAATGTAATGCATTTCTAACTTTTTGGATCAAAGGACGTGAGTCTCATCATCCATAGCAATAGAAAGAGAGTATTGTAAGCGTGTGGTAGGACAAAATCGTTCTTGGCACTTTTAGAAGACGATCCTCTCAATCATAAGGATTCAACCAGATAAATGACAGCTAATCAATTTCAATAACAAAGGTGGAATTGTGAGTCATAATTTGCACTAGTGATTAAACTAAATTAATATATATTTGTGCCCCCACTCAAATCTATATCTCCCATTATTGATTTTAAGTGATTCAAGATCCAAATCTAGTTATTAACCATTGATGTGGACATTGCCGATGACAAAATTTTGGCCGGTGCGCAAACTATTGTCGATCATATCACCACATGACTTGTTCATCTTTTGATTCTTTGTCCTCCGAGCTCAGAACAATTCTATCAGAACTTCAAGACAACCGAGTTTTATCTGCTTGCTCGATCTAACCTCGCCCGTCTTACACCTCACGTCCTGTTTGTACTCATGTGCACATGACGCATTCCGGAATGCTACACGTTGTAGACGGTTGCAAGACTGGGAAGAACACATTTTAACTTGATATTTACTGTGAGATATCACCCTAATAATTGACTACTGCGGAATCAAAGGCTACAAACAACAAAGGGATAAACATCTCAGGCAATTCATAAAATCATGATATGATATAGCCCTGGGCGTCGGGAATCTCCATGCTCATCTTCAATCTCATGTTGAAGCATCATGACGGCCAATATTTCATTGTCGTGGAACCTTGTTTCAAAAATGGTCCCATAGCGGAAATTTCAGAAAATGTTGTCGTGGCACCAAATTTCAGGAATTCCGCCATGGTACAAAATTATAGCTCCTCGTCCCGCGCCTAGTACACCTTCTCCTCATCGGGTTCCTCCATGTACGTTTGCCATCGTCACCTATGACATGTAGGCTATCTATATGATATTTACATTAATGTGCCAATCTCGTGGCTCCAGCCATCATGCCGTGATGTGCAGGCCACTTAACATTACAACATATAACCATCTCATACATAAACTCATTATCATGACGAAGTTATACCACATCATATGCAAACCCTGCAGAACCAAGTTAGACGTCCACTAATTGGTTTTAGCAAAATTTTAGTTACGTGGTTAACCAGTTTTAACAAATAGTACTAGCTAGCTACGTCCACAATTTAGGCGATGGTTCTTAATGCCAAGTTAAGTTGTGGGGTGTGTGAAAGAAGAGACTTAATTAAAAGTCTCGTCCCCCACACTTAACTTTGTCGAATACACATGGCCCCTAGAAGATCATCCATCTTCGGAACCCACTTGTGTACATGATGGTTCAATATTCTCAACTATGGTGAAGCCCAAGGAACTGTTAGCAGATCGTTGACAGCCAGAGTCGTCGATTGTCAGAACCTTGTGAAAAGAGACATCATGTCGTCGATGAATTGAACCAAAGAAACACTCGAGGAAGCATAGCAAGAACATCAACCCTCACAATCACATGTGATCTAGATCGCAACCTGCTCATGATGCCACTGTTAGGAAACATTGAAGAATAAAACAATTCACGCCTATGCACACCTAAGATCAATATGAAGATGCATAACAGGCTGTGATCACAATCGTTACCGTCACCGAGATGCAGTGGAAGAAGAATGTGTTGGTGTAGATCATACTTGGAGTCCCTCGAACCATCGATGAATGATCCCTCATACCACCCACGAGCAGTCCCTCGAATTGAAGATCGAAAGCACAACCTCTCTACTTGGTTTCAAGCGTGCAGCCTTCACGATTCGGCAGCGCTTTGCCGTCTAGAGCTAATCGTCACCAAAGAGTTTTAGGGAGGAGATTAGAACCGCAATGAGCTTCTAATTGTGAGGACAAGAGGGTTACCCTAGCTCTAATTAGTCAACTATATAGGATCAACTTGAACTAGAACAAGAAGGACTAGAGGAGGCTCAAAAAACTGTGTATCCAAAAGACCAAAACCCCTTAGTATATATAGGTTGGAGGGAGTGGGAGGGCTGCCACCAAGGGGGAAGGAGTCCTACTTGGTGCACCGGCCTAGGGGAGGAGGAGTCTGACTCCTCCCCCTCCCCAATGCTACTTCCTTCCTTAGGGTAGGAGGCACTTTCCCACTTGGGCTTTTTTGCCCAAGTTGCCTTCCACCTCTTGGACTTTTAAGGCCCATTGATACTAAATTAAATATAAAATAGTTCTAAATATTTTCAGGCCATTATATATAATTTAACATCCCTGGAAAAAATTCCCACCTATATATATTTATCGCCAATACTCGGTATTACCCGATATTCACCGAAACCCTTCGGGTGACCCCAAAACGCTTCCGGATCCTCTCGGAACTATTCCGTATATTCATGAAAAAATTACAAAAATATATTCTCATCACTCCCGTCCTACTAACACTCAACAAATCGTGATTTTCTTAAGCTTTTGACCCTTAGTTTTGATAACTCATAGACATGAACGAAACAATTCGTTCATTGACATATAGTGGAACCGTGGACGTCCATTTCGATCCCTAGGAGCACACAAATGATATTCAAGTGAACCTTTGGTTATCATGTGATGTTCCCTTTTCTTCTCAATACTTTACAAAACCCAGGATGCATCTATATCCTCATGAGTCATCATCATGCTCACTATACCAGAATCCTCATTACCAGCTTTGTTCTTCTTTCTCGTTATTGTGTTCCAACATCCCCATGACGTAGTCATCCATTGTCGGTGTGAAAATTGGCAGACCTCGGGGTAGGGGGTCCCGAGCTGTGGATCTTGGATAGATGGTAACATGAACAAGGGATACAATGTTTACCCAGGTTCGGGCCGTCATGATGGAGGTAAAAACCTGCGTCCTGCTCTTGTTTATATCAATGGAGATGTATCAAGTATAGAGTTGATCTACCTCGAGATCGTCAGAGGTGTTCTAACTCAAGGGCCAAATGAATGAGATTGCATTGATGTCCCCTCTATGGGCTAAACCCCTTGGCTTACATACATGCCAGGTGAGGTATCTAGGGTTACAAGGTCGGTATATTGGCGTCGAGGCGGTAGGAGAAGTCTTGGAGTATGTGGCAAGCCTTCGGCAGATGCAGCCTTGATTAGGTCATGTCATGGAACTTCTAGAGTCCGTCTTGAGAAGAATGAGGCCTCGTCCGCCCAATTCGTGGAGCATGGGCCGACTAGGTTAGTACCACCTAGTCCAGGACACCATTAGTAGCCCCTGAACTGGTCTTTGATGTCGAGGACCACATTCTTGGACTTCGGCTCCGGAGTCTTTGGCTCGATAGGCGAGTTCCTATGATTCCTCCAGCTCGGCTTCAAAAAGTCTACGCCTAGGTAAACAACCCCACTAGGCGGGCCCATCCCCACTGCACGGGGCGTGTAATTTCTGACCTTAGTAACTGCACCTTGTAGGGAATTAGGCGCCTTTATAGTGAAACATCGAAACCTCAGCCTCTTTCCCCTTTTTATTAGCATGCTGAGCATACAGATTTTACCACACACCCTTGATTCCTTGCTCTAAGAAAATCACACAAGCGCCCCTCCCCCTGTCCTCCCAGGTCTAGCCCCGAGAGTCTCCTGTGGTGAGCGATGCAGCTTCTTCAAGGCGCCCTCGTGACCGTGTCAGAGGCGACTGAGGCAGTTGGACTGTCTCGTGCATCCAACTGGAGCGCTTGGCCAGCCATCCAACAGTGACCCGCCTCGGTTCAACATCCATCAATGGGAAGGTACACACAGAGAATTTCCCCTCCCCTCAGAAAGATGAAAGGGTGTGCTTTGTTTCTTTCCTGTTACGCAACTTAGGGTTTCCCATCCACCCTTTTCATCGAGGACAATTGAATTTTACCTGATGCAACTTCATCACCTCACCCCCATTTTGATCTTACACAATGCGGGATACGTCGCTCTATGCGAGATGCACCCAGGTGTAAGGCACACTTTGGGCTATGGAGGAGGTATTTTTGCAAAGTTCCATGTTCGTCCGTCGAACGATTATATGAGATCGGAGCAGCTGAAGTTTTCTGGATTGACGAAACGAATACCAGTGAGGCACACCTCGGTAAGATGCTAACATCTGGCCCACTGAATGGTTCTATATAAATGACGTCCCTCTCCTTGATCGTGTTCGGCCCGGGCTTCGTCGTTTTATCTTGGATCCTCCAAAGAGGCGTTATAGTTGGAGGCCACAGGGTACTATCCAGGATGACGGTGCCACAGTAACCAAGCTAGTGGCCCAGGTAAATCAATTGGTGCGGACTGGCCTCACGATAGTAGATGTAATGGCCACGGTAATAGACCGGAGAGTCCAACCACTTTGGTAACACCCTCACCTGTTATGCGCATACAATGGAACCAACGATTCTTCCCAAACAATTCGCAGAGCTTTTTCGATCAAGCGACCTTCAGGACAGTGATGGCGGGTATTTACCAGAGCACAATGGAGGACTTTGCCCGGCGACAATTCCGAGACGGGCTATCGTACTCACTGGTATGTGTTAGTGCTATACACACGGCTTTTAACCCCTTTCCGTGACGACATTTGGAACCATCGCCAAGTGAGTGCGAGCGATAGGGGGGTACTTCCCACAAGACCCAAAAACCATCGGGAATATGGAGCCATGATCCAAAGGCCTTGCAAAATGTAATCGTGTGTGATGCAACACACACTAAATTCTTTCGCACGTGTTGGATCGGTGATTAAACATTTCTAATGATGTGGTGAAACCAAACGGTGTTGTAATGAACCGTTTGGGAAATAGTATGTAAGCCACATGGGCCAACATATGAACTGTGTGCGATATGTGCCCCATCGCACACGAGTTTTCTATGGAACCTGTCTGCCATGCAAGACTCCATCGCACACGTTTCCCAACAATTACCGTTTGCGATAATGTTCTATCACAATCAGTTTAGGAGCCCCTTCACACACATACAAGTGTTGCAGACCGTTTGTGATTTGTTGTGTATCACCAACGATTGCGGCAAGAGTGACGTGTGCTTTTCGTTTGGGATCCCACACGTTTCCTGAAAAACTTACGATTAAATTGTATTTTACATTTGGCACGGTTTACTCCAAGCTCTTGTGTGCGATAACGTGATATCACAAATGGTTCTAGAGACCCTAGGCACACGTAGTAGCGCTGCAAATCATTTGCGATCTATTGTGTATCACCGAAGGTTCCGCTACGACTGACGTATGTTTCCGATGTGGATCGCACGCACTCATTTAGTTGAATCTTGTGCGGAGCAATTGCCAGGTAAAAACGAAAATACCCCATTTTGATTCGGCATGCAAAAAGCAAATTCCCCATAATATTCAATTGAACAAATAGTGTCCACAGGAAGAACATTCATTAGATTTTGCAACAGTTGCAATTGAACATATGGTAGCAAAATACCAATGATTTGTCCACACATATATATGCATTACATAATCAATCATAGTCTACGAAATATGAAGACCTCATCAGATGGAAAACAATGGATCCATGCGTATATGTTTAGTGGCTAACTCTTACTCAATATTTCAGGAGAACGCATGCTGAAATCTTCATTATCACCAGTGGGATTGATGTAGTGATTAAGGAAGAAGTCGCTCATAAATCTCCAAACCATCAGCAATTCACCAGCGGGGAGCGGTTCAGGGGTCCTCGGTTCTAGGATGAGCTGTAGTATTTTTAAGATCAGAATGTGCCATATGAGTGGAGTAGAAGATATTAATTAAGATAGACTTTTTGGTACTAATTCGCAAGGATCGTCACAACTATCAGCAGATTTGCAGATGGAGATCATGTGTTTGCAAACATAGTATCCACAAAGGTTGGTCCCTGCTTGTTGCTGAGGACACTGAATTTTTTTGTACAAAATTAGTCATGTATTTGTCCTATTAGGAACAACCTAACTGATGTTAGATGTATTATTTTTTCTTCGGACAGAAATAGAAAGAGGTTTATTTAGAAGCTTGAACATTTGACTAGCGTAAGAAAAGGTATTTGCAGACTATTGGATAAATTTTCTGAAAATAACGGATTTCAGTGTGTTACCGGAGAAACGATCTCATGCTGCAGAGGTAGTTCCCTCTTGAATAGGTTCCCTGGTTTAGTTTTCCACAATGCGAGCACACTACAAATGAAGATGGATTTTGACAACATCAATTACTAAACCAGATATGAATGCAAATTAATTTCAACATCATAGAATTCAATATCTATCTATGAATTGTTGAAGATGCATCAGATCCTGAGCGTTTGTTGACTCACTGAGAGAATCCATGTAGTAAACTGTGTTCTTGTTTGGAACAGTGAATACCAATATCCAGTGATCGCTACATATTAAGAGAGCCATGAACTTAAGAATTATGTCAAAATCTGAAAGACAATCAGTGTATGCGTGGTTGTTTACTTGACTTACCGTTCGTGATATGGCCAGAGAAATGATTCTACATGTGACGTGTTTTCGAAGATATGGACGACCGTGATAATGGCCGAGTCCCTTAGGTCCTTACCATCTTATGTTGGGCCATTTGCTAATGCAGGATCTATGAAATACACACACACCCTTTTTCTTCTCTGCGTGTTCAATCCCCTGAGAGGAATAAAATGCAGTTAGTTCTTTATCATTTACAACCTTTTATGGAGAAGTTGATCAGAGTTTGTTAAGTACTTACAAAATCAGGCATCTAACAAGAGTGGCATCGAGCTCGTTGAAGTTGAAGAAGAGATGTAAGTCCTCAAATCTCACATTGATCGAACCAGCATCATGTCGAAAATGATCTCTGTTGTTGTGGACTAGCAAACCATGATGACCTGCTGACATTTGATCCATGCAATATTCATGTGACTCGTGGCAACTAGAGCTGCACACATCAAAATATTCGCCAACAAGAAATGGATGGCCATGGATGTAATTGCGTGCTTCAAGTACGTCTGCTTTACTTTTAGCAAGCAAAAAATCTATTTCTTCATCATCCATGCTGTCAGAAATAATATTACTCTCTGATTCAAACAACCTGCTGTTAATTTGGTTCTGGGCGATGAGTGCTTTAAGTAAGAGGCAATCATTCTCTTTCCTGTTCGCTCTCCCACCACGCTTCCTCGTGGGTGCAGACTTTTTGGCCGCTTCCTTCTTGGTACTTGAAGCATTTCTGGCAGGACTACTGGTTGGCTGCAAGGTAGACTACCGAGCAGACGATGAAGCTTCGACGGACTTCTTAGCAGACTGTTTATCTATACCAGACCGCTGATCTAGCAGTTCTGCCGTGACAGACTGCTGGGCTATAGGAGCAGAGGCATCAAACTGCTGACCATGCGTTGAAGCTATGTCGGGTTTCTACACATGTGGTGCCAACCCGTCGGTGCGCTGAGGAGGTCGTGCCAACGCGTTGGTTTACTGAGCAGGAAGTGCTGATGCATTGGTATGCTGATCACGTGGCTGTGGACCGACGGACTAATGAGCAGACGTTTCTGGACCTACAGACTGCTTAGCAGGTCGTTCCGAAGCATTAGACTACTTAGCAGTCTGTTTCACCAGGTTGGTCCGCTAAGCATGTGCTGCAGCCGGGTCTCCCCCCGCTACTTCAATGGCCAGCAGCTGAACTGATGGAGCGTCTTCCTTAGTTGTAGGCCTTGCCACTAGCTACTCTGGGGCGGAGGATGACATGGCCTGTATGGCACAAAGTCTGGCCGGCTGGTCACAGGTTGATGCATCAGCCGTCGGATTACGAGTATTAGGATCTTTGGTAGAAGCATGCGAGAGCGTTGTGGCAAGGAGAGTGTCACCGCTTGAGGGGCGTGATGTCTGCTAGAACTACGTTAGTATTTCTCCAAAGAGGAATGGATGATGAAGTGTAGCGACAGTAGGTATTTCCCTCAGTGATGAGATCAAGGTTATCGAACCAGTAGGAGAACCTCCTGACACCACATAAACATCCCCTGCACACAAATAACAAGTACCCGCAACCCCATGTGTTAAAGGGGTTGTCAATACCTTTTGGGTACGGCGCCTCAAGATAGTAAAATAACATGAGATAAAAGTAGTAGATAGGATAAATAGATCATGGAACAAATAAATTACATCAAGGTATTTTCGTATTTTTGGTTTAATTGATCTGAAAATAAATGCAAATGAAAATAGATCGCGAAGGCAAATATGATGAAAAGAGACCCGGGGGCCGTAGGTTTCACTAGTGGGCATTTGATAGAACTTCAAATAATCATGATGATATCCAGGCAATGATCATTACATAGGCATCATGTCCAAGATTAGTAGACCGACTCCTACCTGCATCTACTACTATTACTCCACACATCAACCGCTATCCAGCATGCATCTAGTGTATTAAGTTCATGGAGAAACGGAGTAATGCAATAAGAACGATGACATGATGTAGACACAATCTATTTATGTAGAAAGAGACCCCATCTTGTTATCCTTAATAGCAACGATACATATGTGTTGTTTCCCTTTCTGAAACTGGGATCAAGCACCGTAAGATCGAACCCATCACAAAGCACCTCTTCCCATTGCAAGATAAATAGACCAAGTTGGCCAAACAAAAGCCAAATATCGGAGAAGAAATACGAGGCTATAATCAATCATGCATATAAGAGATCAAAGAAGACTCAAATAACTTTCACGGATAAAAACATAGATCTGATCATAAACTCAATGTTCATCGGATCCCAACAAACACGCCGCAAAAAGACTTTCATCGTATGGATCTCGAAGAGACCATTGTATTGATAATCAAGAGAGAGAGAGAGAGAGGAAGCCATCTAGCTACTAACTACGGACCTGTAGGTCTACAAAGAACTACTCACGCATCATCGGAGAGGCACCAATGGACATGATGCACCCCTCTGTAATGGTGTCTAGATTGGATATGGTCGTTCTGGACTCTGCGGCGGCTGGAATTGATTTTCGTCGACTCCCCAAGGGTTTTTGGAATATTGAGGTATTTATAGTGTGGCGATGTGGGAGGCCAATGAGGAGGGCACAACCCAGCGGGGCGCTCCTGGGCCCCATGGCGTGCCCTGGTGGGTTGAGCTCCCCTCAGGTGCGTTCCTAGCCCACTGGATGTCTTCTGGCCCAAAAAATCCACAAATTTCGCTGCGTTTGGACTCCGTTTGGTATTGATTTCCTGCGATGTAAAAAACATGCAGAAAATAGCAACTGGCACTAGGCACTATGTCAATAGGTTAGTACCAAAAATGATATAAAATGGGTATAAAATGATTGTAAAACATCCAAGAATGATAATATAACAACATGGAACAATAAAAAAATATGGATACGTTGGAGTCGTATCAGCATCCCCAAGCTTAATTCCTGCTCGTCCTCGAGTAGGTAAATGATAAAAATAGAATTTTTGATCTGGAATGTTGCCTAACATGTTCATCACATTTTCTTTTCTTTGTAGCATGGACATTTGTAGTTTTATATGGTTCAAAGGAATAGTCTAGTTTTGACATGAAGACTTTAATACTCAAGCATACCAACAAGCAACCATGTCTTTCAAAATATCAACACTAAAGCAAGTTATCCCTAGCCCATTGCGCGAAATCATTGATCCATTCATGAAACATACTTTAATATTAGCTACACCCAATGCTCAAATATGATCATAGTGCCCCTTAGTTGGTGCTTAATAAGAGAAGATGGAGACTCAAATTCAAAATAAAAATTGCATAAGTAAAAGAAAAGCCCATCGCGGAGGGAAGTAGGGATTGGTAGAGGTGTCAGAGCTCAAAGATTAAATTGAGAGATAATTTTCTTTTGAGAGGCATACTTTTCCCACCAACGAAAATGACTTAGAGCTTCCAACACTTTCCATGCTAGATACATCATAGGCGGTTCCCAAACAGAAAATAAAGTTTATTCCTTTTTCCACCTTTACTTTCACTTTCCATGGCTTGTCCGTATCCACGGATGCCCTCCATACCAACACTTTCCAAGGAATTTGTTATTTGACAACTTAAAGTAAATTCATTTTTCATTTCGGGACTGGGCATCCCTAATACCTTTTCCGTACTCTTGTGCAATTACAAGTGAATAAACACTCATCGTGAGAATAACACATCTAGCATGGAAAATATTGGCCACCCCTCACCGCCTCGCGAGCGGTAGGGCACAAAAAAAGAGAAATTTATTTTGAAAATTAGAGATGGCACATGCAAATTTGCTTAGAGGGTTTTGGATGCACCAGTAGTGATCATACTTAGTGCAAAATGAAGGCTAGCAAAAGATTGAGAAGCGACCAACCAAAAAGCGAAAAATCTCGTACCCAAGCATTAAGCATAAGTAACACCGAATAATGCACCACAAATAGGATATAAATTTCCTTGCATAATATTGACTTTGGTGCTTGCATAGGGAATCACAAACCTTAACATCAATATTCTTACTAAAACACAATTACTCATCAACATGGCTCACATATCATATCGTCATATATCAAAACCATTACTAAGAATCAAGTTTATTTTGTCCAATGACCTTCATTAAAGTTTTTATTATATCCTCCTTGGATATCTATCACTTTGGGACTATTTTCATATGTTGCTTTTGATAAGGTCAAACAAATTTAAGTGAAGAACATGAGCAAAATATTTCTTTCTCTCAAAATAATCTAAGTGAAGCAAGAGGGAATTTCTGAAAAATTTACTAACTCCCAAATAAATCTAAGTGAAGCACGAGGGCATTTTTTCAAAAATAACAAAGCACACCGTGCTCAAAAAGATAAAAGTGAAGTACTAGAGCATATCCATGGCTCTAAAAATTTAAGTGAAGCATAGGAGCAAGCATAACATAATTTTTGGCTCTCTTAATAAGGTGTGTCCAGCAAGGATTCAAGACTTAAAACACAAATCAAAACAAGCAAAGACTCATATCATACAAGACACTCCAAGAAAAACTCATAATATGTGACGAATAAAAATATAGTTTCAAGTAAAATACGATGGTTGTTAGAAGAAAGCGGGGATGCCACTCGGGGGCATCCCCAAGCATAGTTGCTTGCTACTTCTTGAATATTATCTTGGGGTGCCTCGGGCATCCCCAAGCTTAGCCTTTTGCTAATCCTTGTTCCTTCATCCATCATAAGATCACCCAAAACTTGAAAAGTTCAATCACACAAAACTCAACAAAACCTTCGTGAGATCCATTAGTATAAGAAAGCAAACCACTACTAAAAGTACTGTTGCAAACCTATTCATATTTTATTTTTGCATTATATCTACTGTATTCGAACTTTTCTATGGAAAAAACTCATCAAATAAAACCGTAGAATCATCAAAACAAGCACAGGACGCAAAGAAAACAGAATCTGTCAAAAACAGAACAGCCTGTAGCAATCTGAATATTTCAAATATTTTTGTAACTCCAAAAATCTTGATAAATTAGGAAAACCTGAGAAATTTTTATATTAATCTTCTGCAAAAAGAATCAACTTAAAACCACGTTTCTGTGATTTATGAATATTATTTTTGTGAGTGCATAAGTTTCTGTTTTTCAGCAAGATCAAATCAACTTTAACCCAAATCATCCCAATGGCCTTGCTTGGCACAAACACTAATTTAAACCACAAAAACAAATCTAACCAGAGGTACAATTGTGTATTTTATTGAAAACATCAAGGAAACCAAAAAGCAAAAACAGACAAGTTGTTTTGCCTCCCAACGAGCGCTATCGTTTTACGCCCCTAGCTAGGCATAACGCATAGGATCTAAGTTTTGTCATCCTTGGTTCTAGATCCATATGATGCCCTCATGATTGATTCATAAGGTGGCCTAATTCTTGTTCTAGGGAAGTGTTCCATTCCCTTCCTTGGTGGAAATTGAAATTAATATTTCCTTCTTTCATATCAATCACGGCACTAATAGTACGTAAAAACGGTGTACCAAGAATACTTGGACAAGACGGATTGTAATCAATATCAAGAACAATAAAATCTATGGGCACATAATTCCTATTTGCAAGAATAAGAAAATAATTAATTCTTCCCATAGTATTTTTAATAGTAGAATCCGCCAAGTGCAAATTTAAAGAGCATTCTTCAATATTGGTAAGACCAAGCACATCACATAAAGATTTTGGAATTGTAGAAACACTAGCACCCAAGTCACATAAAGCAAACACTCATAATTATTAATCTTGATTTTGATAGTAGGTTCCCACTCATCATGCAATTTTCTAGGAATTGAAACTTCTAATTCCAACTTTTCTTCAAAAGCTTTCATCATAGCATCAACAATATGTTTAGTAAGCTTTATTTTGTTCATAAGCATGGGGTGAATTTATCATGGATTGCAACAAAGAAATACAATCAACCATAGAGCAACTATCATAATTAAAGTCTGTGTATTCCAAAATAGTGGGCACATCACTAGTTAATGTCTTGATATCTTCATACCCACTTTTATCAATTTTCTCAATAAGATTTTCACCCTCTGAATCATAGGGACACCTTCTAACTAAAGGTGACTCTTCTCTAGTCCCTTTTTCATCAATATTAATTTTACTAAACAAAGAACCAATAGAAGAAACACCAATCATTTTAAGATCATCATTATTATGGAAGTAATCACTAGAAAATGCTCTTTCTTAACATTCTCTTTTAGCTCTAAGCATAGCGGTTATTTTCCTACTTTCATCCAAGGAAACATAAAGAGATTTAACTGATTCTTCCACTTTAGGCACAAAATTTTTCATCTTGAGAGTTTCTACATCATGAGAAATTCTATCAATACTTCTATCAAAGTATTGAAAGCCTTTTGAGTATACTTTGATAGGAGAAATTCTATCAACTTTTTCACTCAAAGAATTTATTTTTTCTGACGAATTGACTTTTTTTACTAGTAGGGCTCTTTCGGAATGCCATTGTGAGGAATTTTCCATAATATTGTCTAACGATTTAGTAGCTTCTCCCAAAGTAATTTCCATAAAAGTACCTCCCAATGCGGAATCTAAAATATTACGAGAAACAAAATTCAATCCGGCATAAAAGTTTTGTATGATCTCCAAAGATTTAACCCTTGAGTTGGGCAATTCCTTAGCATCAATTTCATCGTTTACCAAGATTGTCCAACATGCTCTTGTTCAAGTTGCTTGAAATTCATGATCTGGGTTCTAAGGGAAATGATTTTTGCAGGCGGAAAATACTTAGTAATAAAAGCATCCTTGCACTTGTTCCAAGAATCAATACTATTGCGAGGCAAAGAGGAAAACCAAATGTTTTCACGATCTCGCAAAGAAAACGGAAATAATTTGAACTTCACAACATCATTGTCCACATCTTTTTTCTTTTGCATATCATATAATTCCAAGAATGTGTTAAGGTGGGCCGCGACATCCTCATTAGGAGTACCAGCAAATTGATCTTTCATGACAAGATTCAGCAAAGCAATATTAATATCACAAGATTCCGCACTAGTGGCAAGAGGAGAAATCAGAGTGCTAATAAAATCATTGTTGTTGGTATTTGAGAAATCACACAACTTGGTGTTCTCTTGAGTCATGATGACTTCACAACAAGATTGCACTCAAAAACAGATCTGAAGAGAAAACGGCGAACGAAAAAGAGGGCGAATAAAACGGGAAATTTTTGCGAGGTGGGAGAGAGGAAATGAGAGGCAAATGGAAAATAATGTAAATTGCGAGGAGATGAGATTTCTGATTAGGAACCTGGTTGATGTTGAAGATCCTCCCGAGTAACGGTGCCAGAAATTCCTTTTGATGTCTGCTAGAACTAAGTCGCTATTTCCCCAAAGAGGAAGGGGTGATGCAGTATAGCGATGGTAGGTATTTCCCTCAGTAATGAGACCAAGGTTATCGAACCAGTAGGAGAACCTCCTCACACGACGTAAACAGCCCCTGCACACAAATAACAAATACACGCAACCCAACGTGTTAAAGTGGTTGTCAATCCCTTTCGGGTACGGCGCCTCAAGACAAGCAAATAACGTGAGATAAAACTGGTACATAGGATAAATAGATCGCGGAACAAATAAATTGCAGCAAGGTATTTTTGTATTTTTGGTTTAATAGATCTAAAAATAAATGCAAAGGAAAATATATCGTGAAGGAAAATATGATGAAAAGAGACCCGGGGGCCGTAGGTTTCAGTAGTGGCTTATCTAAAGAAAAATAGCAAACGGTGGGAAAACAATTATTGTTGGGCAATTGATAGTACTTCAAATAATCATGACGATATCCAGGAAATGATCATTACATAGGCATCACATCCAAGATTAGTTGACCGACTCCTGCCTGCATCTACTACTATTGCTCCACACATCGACCACTATCCAGCATGCATCTAGTGTATTAAGTTCATGGAGAAATTGAGTAATGCAATAAGAACAATGAAATGATGTAGGGAAGATCTATTTATGTAGAAATAGACCCCATCTTTTTATCCTTAATAGCAATGATACATACGTGTTGTTTCCCTTTCTGTCACTGGGATCAAGCACCATAAGATCGAACCCATCACAAGGCACCTCTTCCCATTCCAAGATAAATAGATCAAGTTGGCAAAATAAAACCAAAATATCGGAGAAGAAATGCGAGGCTATAATCAATCATGCATATAAGAGATCAAAGAAGACTCAAATAAGTTTCATGGATAAAAACATAGATCCGATCATAATCTCAAAGTTCATTGGATCCCAACAAACACATCGCAAAAATACTTACATCATATGGATCTCCAAGAGACCATTATATTGGTAATCAAGAGAGAGAGAGAGAGAGAGAGGAAGCCATATAGCTACTAACTACAGACCCGTAGGTCTACAAAGAACTACTCACGCATCATCGGAGAGCCACCAATGGACATGATGCACCCCTCCGTGATGTTGTCTAGATTGGATCTGGTGGTTTTGGACTCTGCGGCGGCTGGAAGTGATTTTTGCCGACTCCCCTAGGGTTTCTGGAATATTGGGGTATTTATAGAGCAAAGATGCGGTGCGTGAGGCCAGTGAGGAGGGAACAACCCACCGGGGCGCGTCTGGGCCCCCAGGTGCGCCCTGGTGGGTTGTGCTCTCCTCGGAGCCCCCCTCAGGTGCGTTCCTGGCCCACTGGATGTCCCTATGTTTGGACTCCGTTTGGTATTGATTTCCTGCGATGTAAAAAACATGAAGAAAATAGCAACTAGCACTGGGCACTATGTCAATAGGTTAGTACTAAAAATGATATAAAATGACTATAAAATGATTGTAAAACATCCAAGAATGATAATATAACAGCATGGAACAAACAAAAATTATAGATACATTGGAGACGTATCAGGGCGACATTGGTTGCTCTTGGCGGGGCTTCAGGGATCTCGTCGATGAACTCTATTTCCTTTTGTGTCCACTGGATGTGATGTAACAGTGTTTCTCCAAAGGTTTTTGGCTCATGAATGTCTCCTAGGACATTCTTCAGGGTGAGTTCATTGAATCCACGCTTTACTTTAGTCACGTAGCACTTCACACTGCCCGGCTTCAATGGCACATTGTCCAACAAGAGGTCCTCTTCCAGGAAGGGTGGGCAAACCCAGGATGTTGCTCATTTTAATGTACATTCATAATGTGTAAGCATGCCCTTCAGCCTGTGTTTTGTTCCAGATAGATGAGATACAACATCATCATGAGTAGCTGCAGGCTCAGTGTCACTGCGGTCAGCTGATGCACAACTATTCTTGTGCGGTGTTGTCGCGCAATAAGCAGCATCCTCCATGCCCGCCTCCCCTCCCATATGCTGGCTATCTGTTAGTGTTATAGTCTTCTGCATCATCATTGACTCCTCAATATCCTTTCGAACAGCCGGATACATGTCCTTCCTCAACCTTTCATACAGTTCATTCTGCTTCATTTCACTCCTCGCTTTTTTTCATGCTGAGCCTCTCTTCTTTGTTGAGTGTGAAAGCCCTCTTGTGCGGGACATTAACACCTATACCCCTTCCATGACCAGGGGACTCTCTTGTTTGCAAAGCATCGGACAGAATGTCACATGGCCCTGAGTTCCTCTAGAACCTTCCAGGGATCTTAGAAGCCTTTAACCTCATGTGATATAGTTCTTTGTCACGTGAGTTTTCAAAGTAATAAGTTCTGTCATCACACCTCCTTGCATGTGCTCGCAAGTAGTCTCTAGCGCGTTCGCACCTGATTTCACTAAAGGCCGGTTTCCCACCCGCCGCTACTTCTTCTTTGTCCTCCTGGTCCCATATCGGTTTCATGCCGTAGTATCCTGCCACACCCATATCGGTTTCCGATTGCTTGGCGCTCTTCTCAGCAAACTCTTTAGTTGCCCTGACCCTTTTGAATTCTGCACAGTCTGCCTTTGTAATTTGGGGGTATGCGGGATTGGGCCCTTGCCTTCACTCAAGTACTTCTTGTACACCATGTGCTTCGAGTTTCTCCAAGCATCCTTAGCCTTCTTCTCTGCAGCGTGTTCCACCTGCATTCTCCACTGCTCTGGAATGTTGAAGTGATCCATGATCTCCCAGATTATCCTTCACCGTGTTTCTGTGTCAGCCTTCTGAAACCCCGACAAATTTATGTTGAGCCTTGCCCTGCCAACAAATCCACACACACTCCTGAACCTCGTGCATGCTTTATCTGGTTTAGTTGGACCCCAAGACTTTAAATCGATCTTGGTTACTTCGTATACACCTTTAGGATGGTGTGTGGGCTTCCTCGGAGTGTTCCTCCGTGTCCTGACCAAAAGGGTAAGTGCTGCAGCTCTATACCATTCAAGATTACTTGATACCTCACCATCTGCTGAAGACTTAGGGTTGTCAAAATCAGATGAAGATACATCGCCTGAAGCATGAGTGTTGTCGCTGCTAATCGGCATCTACATAGAACACATGCAAAACTCATGAAAGGAGGATACACATAAAACTAACAACTTGGTATAAAGTTGTCTAAACATGTCATGCAATAATTTAGAAAATGTAAGGCTTATTTGTTAAGTTTGTGTGACTCGAGCACCCGTGATCTGTACTTGGTAGTAATTTATTGGAACAATTATATACACTCTCTATTATTTTATAGCCAATTTGGGAACATACGGAACGAAATAGGAAGAGGGATTGCGAGGAAATATGCCTCACCGCAATGGAGAGCAGTGACTAACAAGCTTCTTAATGCAAATCCGGCCGGACCATAGGACAGGCAAGGGTTACATGATCGATATGCTCGAGGGTGGCTGGCGAGCAAACGAAGACAGTGAGGCCCGGGCAGCCACGTGTTGTGAACGACAGTGGAGGTAGGCTTGACGCTGGAGAGCGGCACACGGCCAGGGTGAGTACACCGGGGCCGGAGAGGATTCTGCTGTGGATCTTGTGGAGGGGGGAGCTGGCAATGGAGATTGGGTGGACTAGTTCAGTGAAAGGCGGGCGGCCGGTGGGGGGTGTTGGCGGCCTAGATGAAAAGGGTGAAAAATATCCCCGGTCGCCCTGCGGAAAGGCCTATGCAAACGGTTGCCTCTAAGCGCTCGTGTGCACAAAGAGAATACTTTTGTTTGAAATGAATACATACTAATTTTGAAACGAAGATGTGAGTTCATCGTTTCGCCTCTAATTTTTTCCCACATTAAGCAATCACCATTATACCACAAGTTTGATTTTCTAGCACATTTTAGGTCTCGTGTGCTATATTTTAAGACATTTTTTCGCATATACCGTGCATTTTGGCATATAAATCAAATCCTAGCCGAGCTGCATTTCCTGTCGGAAGGGATGAGGATTGCCGTTCGATCTGGGAGCATCCAACGATGCAGACGTATGATCCGTGGGGTTTGGGTTCTGGCCAATCAGAATGCATGACTCAGATTGCACATGCAGCAAGGGGGGCATCAGCCATGGTTTGGTAGGAACACGGCTTTCGTGAGTGAACCGTGTGCTATTTGAAAACATTTACATGAACTACCAGCATATTTTTGTTTGAATATAAACAAGAGTTCATCATTTTGCCTCCAACTTGTTTTCCACAGTAAGAAATCACCATTGTACCCTATGGTTCGATTTTCTCGTGCATTTGAGGTATCATTTTCTATATTTGAGTCGTTTGCCATAGTCGCAACTACACGTGGGTGCTAGCTAGCAAGATCATTTGTGTGTCGCTTTGGGAGTTTTCATTCATTGTTCGAGAAATGGAAAAAAATTGAAACAGTTCGGCCGCAGGGTGCGGCCAGAGGCGTAAGCCTTGTTGGTATTCCAATTACAAGAAATGCATATAGAGTCCAGAAATAACAAAAATCGGTGTGTCACCATGGCGTGCTCTCAGGATCACATAGAATTTTTTTGGTAAAGATGGCACAAGTTTTGATGCTCACACCTTCCAAATCGGAGCATCTTAGAAGAAGGATCATAGTTTCCAAAAGGAGACGTGCCATTTCGAACTCCAATCATCAGTGACTACATCGTTCCGCCTCAAATTTTTTTCGTGGTAAACAATCACATATAAACCATAGGTTTGATTTTCTAGCCCATTTCAGGTCTCGTTGCTATATATAAGTCATCTTTTGCACTTACCTTGCATTTCGTGCATATAATTAGATTCAAAACCGTTCTACAACTACATGTGGGAGTTAGTTAGAAAAGAAGGTGTACAAATCATTTGTGTGTCGCTTTGTGAGTGATAATCCATTGTCTGAGAAACGGGGAGAAGTTTCAAACATTTTAGCCGTGAGATGCGGCCACCGGCGTAGGCCTAGTTGGTATTTTAATTGCTGGGAATTCAGATGGAGTCCAGACATCATCAAAATCCGTGTGTGCCCGTGGGAAATTTTTTGGTAAAGTTTGGCACAGGTTTTGATGATCGCTCCTTCTAAATCGGAGCATCTCACATGAAGGACCATGGTTTCCAAAAGGATACTTGTAAATTAAAACTCCATTGGTCGGTGACTTCATCGTTTGACCTCATAAAAATTTCCATGATACGCAATCACCTTTATACCACAAGTTTGATTTTCTAACGCATTGCAGGTACCGTTTGCTATACTGAAGACATTTTTTGAATTTAACACGCAATTTGTGGATATAAATAAAATCACAACCGGAACTACATGTGATATTGAAATGCATGAGGATCGTCGATCGATCAAGGAGAATCCAATGGTGCAGATGTACGATCTGTGGGGTTTGGGTTCTGGCCAATCAGAATGCACTACTCAGATCATGCGCGTGGTGAGGGGGGCATCGGCCACGGTTTAGTGGACACACATATTTCATGAGTGAACTATGTGCTATTTAAAAACATTTAAATTAACTAACAACATATTTTTGTTTGAATGAAAACATGAGTTCATCGTTTCACCTCCAATTTTTTTTTCCACGATAAGAAATCACGATTGTACCTTATGGTTCGATTTTCTGGTACATTTTACCAGGCGGCATGCCTAGCTAGCAATCTCAAACTTTGAATACACAAAGAAAGAGATCTCGTTTGTGTGTGTGTGTGTGTGTGTGTGTGTGTGTGTGTGTGTATAGAGTCACAACTACACGTGGGTGTTAGCAAGATCATTTGTGAGTCTCTTTGCGAGTTTTCATTCATTGTCCGAGAAACGGGAAAAAGCGTCAAACAGTTCGGCCACAGGGTGCGGCCAGAAGCGCAGGCCTTGTTGGTATTTTAATTTCAGGAAATGCATATAGAATCCGAAAAATAATGAAAATCATTGTCTCACTGTGGTGTGCTCTCACGATCGCATGGAAAAAATTTGGTAAAGTTTGGCACAAGTTTTGGTGCTCGCACCTTCCGTATCGGAGAATCTCACAAGAAGGATCGTAGTTTCCAAAAGGAGACGTGGCACTTCGTACTCGAAATCGTCAGTTACTACATCGTTCCACCTCAAAACTATTCATGGTAAACAATCGCGGATATACCCTTGGTTTGATTTACCGACCCATTTCAGGTCTCGCCTGCTATGTTTAAGTCACTCTTTGCACTTACCTTGCATTTTAGTGCATATAAAGTCAAAAACCCTACTACAACTACATGTGGGTGTTTTAGTTAGGCTATACTTAGGCTACTCATAGTGGAGAGTGTCATATATACTAGTATCATGCATATATATGATATTAGTGTACGATACTACCTTTAATTATAGTGCATAGTATAATAGAGTAGTATCATAGATGATCATATTTATTGCCATGCATGACACAAATTAGCATCACATTTAACATGATACGGTATCTACCTGTATGTTACTCTAACCCTCTCTATCTTCTTTAATTCTTTGCCACATTAGCATACTTGCTATTTTCGAGTGCATGATAGTGTCTATGATACCACCACTATGGCCAACATTATAGTGGGGCCTATCATATACTATAGTATCATGCATATGATACTAGTGTATGATACTACATACATACCTTCACAGTGCATAGTATAATAGAGTAGTATCATAGATGACCGTATTTTTGGACATGCATGACACAAAGTAGTATAGCATTTATTATGTTACGGTATCTACTTGTGTTACTCTAACCCAATCTCCCTTATTTAACTCTTTGCCACATCATCATATTTGCTATTCCCGAGTGCATGATACCGGCTATGATACCCCCACTATGGCAACCCTTAGCAAAGAAGGTATACAAATCATTTGTGCGTCGCTTTGTGAGTTTTCATCCATTTGTCCGAGAAGCGGGGAGAAGTTTCAAACATTTCGGTTGCGAGGTGCGGCCACTTGCTTAGGCCTAGTTGGTATTTTAACTACAGGAAATTCAGATGGAGCACAGACATCATCAAAATCGATGTGTGCCCGTGGGGTGCTCTCACGACCCCGTGGAAAAAAATGGTAAAATTTGACACATGTTTTGATGATCGCTCCTTCCAAACCGGAGCATCTCACATGAAGGATTATGGTTTCCAAAAGGAGACATGTCAATTCAAACTCTAGTGGCCGGTGAGTTCATTGTTTTGCCTCATAAAATCCATGGTACGCAATCACCATTATAACACGGGTTTGATTTTCTGGCGCATATCCGGTATTTTTAGATATATTTAGGACATTTTTTGAGTTTAACGTGCATTTTGTGCATAAAAATAAAATTACAATCGGAACTGCATGTGCTGTCAAAAGGGATGAGGATCGCTGTTCGATCTGGGAGCATCCAACGGTGCAGACGTACGATCCATGGGGTTTGGATTCTGGACAATTAGAAAGCATGACTCAGATCGCGGGCGGGGTTTGGCCGGCACACGGCTTTCATCAACAAACCGTGTGCTATTCGCACACCAGATTGCATATTTTTGTTCACACATACTGTAGTGAGATCAATTGAGTGTGCTACTGATACGTTTCCAATGTATCTATAGTTTATGAAGTATTCATGCTATTATATTATCTGTTTTAGATGTTTAATGGGCTTTATTATACACTTTTATGTCATTTTTGGGACTAACCTATTAACCGGAGGCCCAGCCCATATTGTTGTTTTTTTGCCTATTTCAGTGTTCCACAGAAAAGGAATATCAAACGGAGTCCAAACGGAATGAAACCTTTGGGAGAGTTATTTTTGGAACGGAAGCAATCCAGGAGACTTGGAGTAGACGTCAGGGAAGCAATGAGGAAGCCACGAGGCAGGGAGGCGCGCCCTATCCCCTGGGCGCGCCCCCCACCCTCGTGGGCCCCACGTGGCTCCCCTAACCGACTTATTTCGCCTATATATATCCATATACCCTAAAAACATCGTGGAGCACAATAGATTGGGAGTTCCGCCGTCGCAAGCCTCTATAGCCACCAAAAACCAATCGAGACCCTGTTCCGGCACCCTGCCAGAGGGGGGATCCCTCACCGGTGGCCATCTTCATCATCCTAGCGCTCGCCATGACGAGGAGGGAGTAGTTCACCCTCGGGGCTGAGGGTATGTACCAGTAGCTATGTGTTTGATCTCCTTCTCTCGTGTTCTTGATTTGGCACGATTTTGATGTATCGCGAGCTTTGGTATTATAGTTGGATCTTATGATGTTTCTCCCCCTCTACTCTCTTGTAATGGATTGGGTTTTCCCTTTGAAGTTATCTTATTGGATTGAGTCTTTCTGGATTTGAGAACACTTGATGTATGTCTTGCTGTGCTTATCTGTGGTGACAATGGGATATTCACGTGATCTACTTGATGTATGTTGTGGTGATCAACTTGCGGGTTCAGTGACCTTGTGAACTTATGCATAGGGGTTGGCACACGTTTTCGTCTTGACTCTCCGGTAGAAACTTTGGGGCACTCTTTGAAGTACTTTGTGTTGGTTGAATAGATGAATCTGAGATTGTGTGATGCATATCGTATAATCATGCCCACGGATACTTGAGGTGACAATGGAGTATCTAGGTGACATTAGGGTTTTGGTTGATTTGAGTCTTAAGGTGTTATTCTAGTACGGACTCTATAAAAGATTGAACCGGAAGAATAGCTTTGGGTTATTTTACTACGGACTCTTGAATAGATCGATCAGAAAGTATAACTTTGAAGTGGTTTCGTACCCTACAATAATCTCTTCGTTTGTTCTCCGCTATTAGTGACTTTGGAGTGACTCTTTGTTTCATGTTGAGGGATAGTTATATGATCCAGTTATGTTATTATTGTTGAGAGAACTTGCACTAGTGAGCTACCTCTATGATATAATAATAATAAAAAAATAGTTCATATTCATTTCCTGAGCTGACAACATATCAAGGTCAACATATTAATGGTTCTTACATCAACAGAAAATCGGGCATAACTCACAAATTCAGTACACGCTACAGTTCTAAATTGAACGAATTAAGTTGTAGGGAAGGCATAAAGACTAGTCTTACAACTTAATTCCCATGTACATGGGGGAACTGGGATCATTATGTTGACCCCGAATGAACTTGGGTTTTCTGATGATTTTGCGCTCCTCTGTTACATGGGTGCGTGATCCCTTGGCTGGCAACTCAGAAAATTCATCCTACTCATCCTCATCGGCAACATCGTCGACACCCAGTACCCTCCTCTTCCCATGCATCACTACATGGTAGTTCTTACGCAAGAGGTGTTCCGCAAAGAAAATCTGAGTAGCACCGCTGGCAAGAAAGAATGGGTCAGCGTGATATGCCATCGTTGTCCTGTTAAGACATGTCTTCCTGTAATCATCAACCTTTACATGACCAAGAGGGATCCGCACGCACCTGAATAATGCCACCTTAACTTTCACATAGTCAAGCTCCCAAATCTCTTTCATGGTTCCATAGTGTACCCTTTTATCAGCTTCATCTATAGTCATGCATTCTATTCGAACAAAGCTGTTCTGATATGAGGTCTTCTCATCACGTTCCTCAGTGTAGAACATGTATCCATTTATGTCATATGCTTGGTATGTCAACACCGTAGGTGATGGCTTTTGTGCCAACCACGTAGCAATGTCATCGATGGATCCTTGTGCCTAACGATTCTTCGGCCATCGGGCGTAGTTCTTAGTGTGCTCCTTCATCTCCACATCTGATGAAGGCACAATTGGTAAGAAGCTTTGGCGTATCTCCGCCAAGTGTTCTTCGGCATAAGCGTTGAGAACTGGGCTGTTAAGCAGTACCGTCAAATGGGCTTTCTTTGCCAATTCTCCGGGTGCAGCCATTTGTGTGCCACTAAGGACCGCCTTACCTTTCTGCCTTCCCTCATGGCGAGAGAGGGGCAAACCTATAGGTCTTTGTTTCATGTATTCGGTGCAAAACTCAACCACCTCCTCAACGGTATAACCTTGTAGGATGCTTGCCTATGGATGGTTTCGGTTTGGACAAAAGCGCTTCAGTATTCCCATGAACTGCTCGAGGGGATACATGTTGCGGAGAAACATAGGACCACAATACTTCATCTCATCGACAAGGTGCACAGTGAGATGGACCATGACATCAAAGAATGACGATGAGAAAAACATCTCTAGGTTGGACAATATTCTTGCAATTTTTGGGGAACGTAGTAATTCAAAACCTCTCCTATGATCACGCAAGATCTATCTAGGAGATGCATAGCAACAAGACGGGAGACTGTGTCCACGTACCCTCATAGACTGAACGCGGAACTGTTTAGTAACGCGGTTGATGTAGTCGAACGTCTTCATGATCCAACCAATTCAAGTACCAAACGTACGACACCTCCGTGTTCAGCACACGTTCACCACGATGATGTCCCTCGAGCTATTGATCCAGTTGAGGAAGAGGGAGAGTTCCGTCAGCACGACAACGTGGCGACGGTGTTGATGATGTTACCGGCGCAGGGCTTCGCCTAAGCACTACGATGATATGACTGAGGTGTTAAACTATGGAGGGGGGCACCGTCACACGGCTGAGATATTTTCTGTTGTGCTTTGGGGTGCCCCCTGCCCCCGTATATAAAGGAGGAGAGGGGGAGGCCGGCCCGCCTTGTAGGGCGCGCCAAGAGGAGGGAGTCCTACTAGGACTCCAAGTCCTAGTAGGATTCCTCTTGGTGGAAGGGGGAAGGAAGGAAAGGAGAGGGAGAGGGAGAGGGAAAGGGGGGCCGCACCCCCTTCATTTGTCCTATTTGGACTCCCCATGGGGGGTGCACCTCCCCTATGTGGGCTGTCCTCTCTCTCCCCTATGGCCCATGATGGCCCATTGCTTTCCGAGGGGTTCTGGTAACCCTTCCGGCACTCCGTTTTTATTCGGTACCACTCGGAACTTTTCTAGTGTCCGAATAACATGGTCCAATATATCAATCTCAACCATTTCGAGACTCCTCGTCACGTCCGTGATCTCATCTGGGAATCCGAACATACTTTGGTCATCAAAAACACATAACTCATAATACGGTTCGAGAACTATGTAGACATGATCGAGACACATTTCCGGTCAATAACCAATAATGGAACCTGGATGCTCATATTGGCTCCTACATATTCTACGAAGACCTTTATCGGTCAAACCGCATAACAACATATGTTGTTCCCTTTGTCATTGGTATGTTACTTGCCCGAGATTTGATCGGCGGTATCATCATACCTAGTTCAATCTCGTTACCGGCAAGTCTCTTTACTCGTTCCGTTATACTTCATCCCGCAACTAACTCATTAGTCACATTGCTTTCAAGGCTTATAGTGATGAGCATTGCCGAGAGGGCCCAGAGATACCTCTCCGAAACATGGAGTGACAAATCTTAATCTCGATCTATGCCAACCCAACAAACACCTTTGGAGACACTTGTAGAGCATCTTTATAATCACTCAGTTACGTTGTGATGTTTGATTGCACACATGGTGTTCCTCGGTATTCAGGAGTTGCATAATCCCATAGTCTGAGGAACATATATAAGTCATGAAGAAAGCAGTAGCAATGAAACTGTAACGATCATAATGCTAAGCTAACGGATGGGTCTTATCCATCACATCATTCTCCTAATGATGTGATCCATTTTATCAAATGACAACCCATGTCTATGGTTAGGAAACATAACCATCTTTGATTAACGAGCTAGTCAAGTAGAGGCATACTAGGGAGACTATGTTTTTTCTATGTATTCACACATGTACTAAGTTTCCTATTAATACAATTCTATCATCAATAATAAACATTTATCATGATATATGGAAATATAAATAACAACTTTATTATTGCCTCTAGGGCATATTTCCTTCAGTCTCCCACTTGCACTTGAGTCAATAATCTAGATTACACAGTAATGATTCTAACACCCATGGAGTCTTGGTACTGATCATGTTTTGCTCGTGGAAGAGGCTTAGTCAATGGGTCTGCAACTTTCTGATCCGTATGTATCTTGCAAATCTCCATGTCTCCCTCCGAGACTTGATGACGGATGGAATTGAAGCGTCTCTTGATCTGTTTGGTTCTCTTGTGAAATATGGATTCCTTTGCCAAGGCAATTGCACCAGTATTGTCACAAAATATTTTCATTGGACCTGATGCACTAGGTATAACACCTAGATCGGATATGAACACCTTCATCCAGACTCCTTCATTTGCTGCTTCCGAAGCAGCTATGTACTCTGCTTCACATGTAGATCCTGCCACGACGCTCTGCTTGGAACTGCACCAACTGACAACTCCACTATTCAATATAAATACGTATCTGGATTGTGACTTAGAGTCATACGTATCAGTGTCAAAGCTTGCATCGACATAACGATTTACGAAAAGCTCTTTGTCACTGCTACGTCTTGAGCTTGCGTTGGTGTTCCTTGAAGAGGAAAGGGTGATGCAGCACAGTAGCGTAAGTATTTCCCTCAGTTTTTGAGAACCAAGGTATCAATGAAGTAGGAGGATCCTCACAAGTCCCGCGCACCTACACAAACAAACAAAAAACTCGCAACCAACGCAATAAAGGGTTGTCAATCCCTTCACGGCCACTTGCGAAAGTGAGATATGATAGAGATAATATGATAAGATAAATATATTGTTGGTATTTTATGATATAGATTGGAAAAGTAAAGATGCAAATAAAAGTAGATTGAAATCTTATATGATAAGAGATAGACCCGGGGGCCATAGGTTTCACTAGTGGCTTCTCTCAAGATAGCATAATTATTACGGTGGATGAACAAATTACTGTCAAGCAATTGATAGAAAAGCGAATAATTATGAGATTATCTAGGCATGATCATGTATATAGGCATCACGTCCGTGAAAAGTAGACCGACTCCTGCCTGCATCTACTACAATTACTCCAACCATCCACAGCTATCCAGCATGCATCTAGAGTATTAAGTTCCTGAAGAACAGAGTAACGCATTAAGAAAGATGACATGATGTAGAGGGATAAACTCATGCAATATGATATAAACCCCATCTTTTTATCCTCGATGGCAACAATACAATACGTGCCTTGCTGCCCCTGCTGTCACTAGAAAAAGGACACCGTAAGATTGAACCCAAAGCTAAGCACTTCTCCCATGGCAAGAAATATCAATCTAGTAGGCCAAACCAAACCGATAATTTGAAGAGACTTGCAAAGATAACTTAATCACACATAAAAGAATTCAGAGGAGATCCAAATATTTCTCATAGATAAACTTGATCATAAACCCACAATTCATTGGATCTCGACAAACACACCGCAAAAAGAGTTACATCGAATAGATCTCCAAGAAGAGGAAGGAGAACTTTGTATTGAGAATCAAAGAGAGAGAAGAAGCCATCTAGCTAATAACTACGAACCTGAATGTCCGTGGTAAACTACTCACAACTCATCGGAGAGGCCTTGGAGTTGATGTAGAGGCCCTCCGTTGTGGATTCCCCCTCCGGCGGAGCGCCGACGACGGCTCCAAGATGGGATCTCTCGGATACAGAAGGTTACGGTGGTGGAAATAGTTTTTCGGTGGCTCTCATGATGGTTTCGGGGTACATGGGTATATATAGGAGGAAGAAGTACGTTGGTGGATGCTCGAGGGGCCCGCGAGACAGGGGGGCACGCCCAGCCCAAGGGGCCGCGCCCTCCACCCTCGTGGCCTCCGTGATTGTTTCTTGATTTATACTCCAAGTCCCCTGGATCACGTTTGTTCCAAAAAGATCGCTTCCGAAGGTTTCATTCCGTTTGGACTCCATTTGATATTCCTTTTCTTCGAAACACTGAAATAGGCAAAAAAACAGCAATTCGGGCTGGGCCTCCGGTTAGTAGGTTAGTCCCAAAAATGATATAAAAGTGTAAAGTAAAGCTCGTAAACATCCAAAACGGGTAATATAATAGCATGGAACAATCAAAAATTATAGATATGTTGGAGACGTATCAAGCATCCCCAAGCTTAATTCCTGCTCGTCCTCGAGTAGGTAAATGATAAAAACAGAATTTTTGATGTGGAATGCTGCCTAGCATATTTCTCAATGTATTTCTCTTTATTGTGGCATGAATGTTCACATCCAAATGATTCAAAATAAAAGTTCATATTGACATAAAGAATAATAATACTTCAAGCATACTAACTAAGAAATCATGTCTTCTCAAAATAACATGGCCAAGGAAAGTTCACCCCTACAAAATCATATAGTTTGGTCATGTTTCATTTTTGTTACACAAGAATGTTCTCATAATGCACAACCCCGATGACAAGCCAAGCAATTGTTTCATACTTTAGTAATCTCATACTTTTTTCAACCTTCACGCAATACATGAGCGTGAGCCATGGATATAGCACTATGGGTGGAATAGAATATAATGATAGGGGTTATGTGGAGAAGACAAAAAAAGGAGGAAGTCTCACATCGATGAGGCTAATCAATGGGCTATGGAGATGCCCATCAATTGATGTCAATGCGAGGAGTAGGGATTGCCATGCAACGGATGCACTAGAGCTATAAATGTATGAAAGCTCAACAAAAAGAAACTAAGTGGGGGTGCATCCAACTTGCTTGTTCATGAAGACCTAGGGCATTTTGAGGAAGCCCATCGTTGGAATATATAAGCCAAGTCCTATAATGAAAAATTCCCACTAGTATATTGAAAGAGACAACAAATGAGACTCTCTATATGAAGAACATGGTGCTACTTTGAAGCACAAGTGTGGAAAAAGATAGTAACATTGTCCCTTTTATTTATTTATTTATTTTTATATTTTTTGGGGCCTTTTTTTATTTGGCCTTTCTTTTTTTTCTTTTTGGACTTGGACAATGCTCTAAAAATGATGACCATCACACTTCTATTTAATTGCAACTCATGAATTACAACTCGATACTAGAACATAGTATGACTCTATATGAATGCCTCCGGCAGTGTACCAGGATGGGCAATGAATCAAGAGTGACATGTATGAAAAATTATGCATGGTGGCCTTGCCACAAATACGATGTCAACTACATGATCATGCAAGGCAATATGACAATGATGATGCATGTCATGATGAACGGAACGGTGGAAAGTTGCATGGCAATATATCTCGGAATGGCTATGGAAATGCCATAATAGGTAGGTATGGTGGCTGCTTTGAGGAATATATAAGGAGGTTTATGTGTGATAGAGCGTATCGTATCACGGGGTTTGGATGCACTGGCGAAGTTTGCACCAACTCTCAAGGTGAGAAAGGGCAATGCGTGGTACCGAAGAGGCTAGCAATGATGGAAGGTGAGAATGCGTATAATCCATGGACTCAACATTAGTCATAAAGAACTCACATACTTATTGCAAAAATCGACAAGTCATCGAAAATCAAGCACTACGCGCATGCTCCTAGGGGTATAGATTGGTACGAAAATACCATCGCTCATCCCCGACTACCACTCATAAGGTTGACAATCAAATAACACCTCATGCTTCAAATTTGTCACACAACGGTTACCATACGTGCATGCTACGGGAGTTTCAAACCTCAACACAAGTATTTCTTAAATTCACAATTACATCAACTAACATGACTCTAATATTACCACCTTCATATCTCAAAACAATTATTAAGCATCAAGTTGATCATAGTATTCAATTCACTTCCTATGATAGTTTTTATTATACCCAACTTGGATGCCCACCATTCTAGGACCAATTTTATAACTATAGCAAATACCATGATGTTCTAAAAGACTCTCAAAATAATATAAGTGAAGCATGAGAGATCAAAAATTTATACGAAATTAAGCCACCACTGTGCTCTAGAAGATATAAGTGAAGTACTAGAGAAAAAATCAGCCAGCTCAAAAGATATAAGTGAAGCACATAGAGTATTCTAACAAATTTCAATTAAAGTATTTCTCTCTCAATAGGTGTGTACAGCAAGGATGATTGTGGTAAACTAACAAGCAAAGACTAATACCATACACGACGCTCCAAGCAAAACACATATCATGTGGCGAATAAAAAATATATCTCCAAGTAAAGTTACCGATAGACGAAGACGAAAGAGGGGTTGCCTTCCGGGGCATACCCAAGCTTAGGCTTTTGGTTGTAATTGGATATTGCCTTGGGGTGCCATGGGTATCCCCAAGATTAGGCTTTTGCCACCCTTTATTCCATAAATCCATCAAATCTTTACCCAAAACTTGAAAACTTCACAACACAAAACTCAACAGGAAATCTCATAAGCTCCGTTAGTGCAAGAAAGAAAAATCACCACATAAGGTACTTTAATGAACTCATTATTTATTTATATTTGTGTTAAACCTACTGTATTCCAACTTATATATGGTTCATACCCCTACATACTAGCCATAGATGCATCAAAATAAGCAAACAACACACGAAAAACAGAATCTATCAAAAACAGAATAGTCTGTAGAAATCTGTAACTTCCGAATACTTCTGGAACTCCAAAAATCCTACCAAAATAGGATGTCCTAGGACATTTGTGTATTGATATACATAAAAAAGAATCAACAAAAAATCACGTTTCTGTTATTTATTGATTTTTTTTCTCGTGAGCGCAAAGTTTCTCTTTTTCAGCAGAATCAAATTAACTCATATGATAGGTTATCCTATAGGTTCTACTTGGCACAAACACTAATTAAAGCAAGAAAACAGATCTAAACAGAGAGTAGATTCAATATTTATTACTAAACAGGATCAAAACAAAGAAACTAAAATTAAATTGGGTTGCCTCCTGTCGGTGTACTAGAATAGGCGTACCCTAGTACCCCGAACTTGTGCACGGGCAATCGCAGCGCCCCGCGGCAAGGGCTTGCCGGGTGACCGCCAAGGTACTATGTGGCTCCTTTGGAGCCATTCAAGAGCAAAGTATTCGAGTAAAGAAGACAAGGCCCCGACAAGAGGAGCTTGCCGGGAAGGCCAACCGAGGCATCTCAAGGAACTTGCCGCGACGCGCCACGTGTCCCGGCAAGGCCCTGTGAGCGACAAGCTTCCGGGCGCGACAAGACCACGACCGCGGCAAGGCACTTGCCGCTGCAAGCGGCCACTCTGTGTCCATGCTCCAGCGCATCCACCAACATGTCGCCCTGGGGGCCTTTCCAGGCACGCGTGGCGGAAGGCTGTGCAGCCAGTGGTAAGTGGTGGCATTCGATGCTGACAAGATCGCCATCGTGGCAGGCGGTGGAGCCCCTAACGGTCCTTTTCTACACTGTTTAGGTGACACAGACGGGCATTTAATGCCCTTGTCCCCTGCCGTCAGAGTTAGGTAGAGAGCACTGTACAGACAACTGTACCAACCACCTCTCTTTTTACATCTTTACCCTTCTCTGCATTGCCACCTGTCGGTGACCCCTTGTGCATATAAAAGGAGGCCCATGCGCAACGTAGAGGGGGTTTGGAGGGTTCGGTTCAGTTCGACTAGTTCGGAAGGCTCAGATCATTTCGAAGCCAGGAAACATTTAGCTCTCTAGAGCAAGAACACAATACAATCAAACAAGCAGCAGTAGGAGTATTATCTCTCCGGAGAGCTCCGAAGCTGGGTAAACTGCTCGTGTGCTTCGCCTCGATCTGCTCTTGGTGCTACCTCCGCCCCCCGCCGAACCGAAAGGGGTCGGTCCGCCGGCCCCATAGGTGTTCGTGGATCAGTTTCCCCGACATCTTTGGCGCGCCAGGTAGGGGGCGTCGAGATTGTGCGAACCTGATCCGGCGTTCACATGAGCTAGATTTTCATTTTCTTCATCAACATGCCACCGAAGAAGAAGGCTTCGGAGGCAGCTACTCCGTCCGCGTTGATCTCACCGCCACCGGAACAAACGGGTGGTGGGGTTGACGCTGGTGGAAGAACGGATATCGACGAGGAAGCTCACGGTGCTGCCAGGTCCAAGGACAAGGCTGCACAAACCTTGGTGTCTTCGCATCCGCCGCGTCCCTCTCAGGAGGCGCAAGACCGACAGCGTCATGGTATTCGCAGTACCATACGCTTGTTGGACCAAGATCAAGCTGGTGGGTCTCGGGACGCTCAAGACCAGCATGCACGCCAGCATGCTGGCACGAGTGAGGCACGGTCGCTTGGACGTGATACTGCTCCTTCTAACGTAGTTAGAAGTCCGAGCATATCTCGCTCCTCGCACCGTTCGCCACTGCCGCCCACCACTCCAGCGGAAGCTTTAGCGCGAGCTCAACTGCTCCTAGACTACCCTCCGACGTCGGACAAGATCGACGAATGGAGGGCCACCATTCAGAGTCTCATCGACTTCGCCAACGGCAACACTCCACGGTAGCCGAGCGCGTCGCTGCCGCGGCAGGGTTGCCAGGCGCGAGCCGACGGCGACAAAACTAGTGATGGTGCAACGACCGTGCACTCCCCACCCCGAAGGCCAAGATCGCCGACTCGCCGGATCCACCTCGACAGCGACTCCACCGCATCGTCGGATCCACGAGCTCATCGCGATCAGCGCCAAGTTCTTCACGAACGACAGCAAGAAGACGCTCGTACTCGCATCGAGCGCCGAAGAGAAGTGCGACGTCAATCCGACAAGCGCGCTGGGCCCTCTGTTGACATCCACGCGCCCGGAGAACCAGGCGACTTGCCGTACGCGGTAGGTTGCCCTGCGTTCAGTCGTGAGCTGCGGCAGGTCCAGTGGCCCAGCACGAAGAATTTCAAGCCAGATGTACCGGAGAAGTACGACGGCAAGACGCACCCGTCGGAGTTCCTCAGCATCTACACCATCGCGGTGCAAGCTGCTGGGGGGCGAGACGACAAGATCCTTGGCAACTACTTCCCGCTGGTGCTCAAGCCCAATGTCAGATCCTGGCTCATGCATTTACCAGACAACTCCATATCCTCCTGGGCTGACCTGTGCCATCAGTTTGTCGGTGCCTTCACAGGCGGCCACAAACCTCATGGCCAAGAGAGTGACCTTCACTTGCTCACCCAGAAGGAAGGAGAGCCCCTGCGCAAGTACATACAGAGATTCAGCAACATACAACACAACATCCCAGACATCCACCCTGCCGCGGTAATCAGCACATTTCATCAGAACGTGCGGAACCGCAGGATGCGGGAGGAGATGGCGATGTGCAAGATTAGAGACGTCAGTGAGCTATATGCTCTGGCCGACAAGTGTGCACGTGCTGAGGAAGGGAGGAGACTCCCCGGAGAGAATATAGGAGCAGGAGGATCTGACAGTGAGGATACCGCCCCGGCAAGGAAAAACCGGCGGCGGAATAATAGAAAGAAGAAAAGCAAAGAGGTGCTAGTTGTCGAGCACTCCGGCAACGGAGGTGGCGCCAAGAAAGCCAAAGCTGGTGGCTCCGGCAAGGAGATTGTCGCGGAGGCTGTGGTAGTCGCCGACAAGCAGGACGACACCAACAAGCAGTACTGCAAGATCCACCGCACCAAGGGCCATGACCTCCAGAGCTGCAAGAAAGTCGAGCAACTTGTCGAACAGCAGAAGGCTGAATACGAGTGGCGCGACAAGGAGAAGGCCCAGGACGGTGCTGGATGATCCGGCAAGAAACGTCCCGGCCGAGGAGGACGCCGCGGCAAAGCCAAGCAGCGGCAAGGAGACAGACCTCCCCGCGGCCGCGACAAGGATGAAGATGACGACGATGACGAAGACATGGATGATGACGAGACTGATGAGCAGGAGTTCCAGAAAGCCACAGAGGTCCTATGCGTTGATGGCGGTGCTTCTCTGCATACTTCACACCGCCAGCTCAAACAATGGGTGCGGGAAGTCAATGCGGCAGAACCACCCATCGAGTCACGCAGGCCTCTGAAATGGTCCAGCACGCCTATCATCTTTGATATTGAGGACCACCCAGATCACATAACTTCGGTCGGGTGCTTGCCGATGTTGGTTTCACCAACTATCCGCAACCTCAAAGTCACTAAGATGCTAGTTGACGGCGGGGCCGGCTTGAACCTGATCTCCTCCGCAGTGCTCCAGAAACTCCAGATCCCTGACAGCGAGCTCGAAGAGACCGGCACATTTCAAGGAATCAATCCGGGAAGGAGCAAGCCGAAGGGAAAGATCACGTTGCCGGTAACATTTGGTAGCGAGCTGAACTTCAGGACTGAGAGGGTCACTTTTGACGTTGCTGACTTCCCATTGCCTTACAATGGGATACTCAGTCGTCCAGCACTTGCCAAATTCATGGCAGCTTCTCACTATGCATACAACGTACTGAAGATGCCAGGCCCGATAAGCGTCATCTCTGTCCCTGGCGACAAGAAGGATGCTCTTATCTGCGCCGACAAGATCTACCGGGAGGCGACGGCCGCAACAGATCGCAAATCACTTGCCGCTGAAGCTCCCGGGGGGAAGAAGAAGACCAAGTCCGGCAAGAGTTCTGATGCCCACTCCGGCAAGCGCACCTCTTCGGAGTGCTGCGCTACCGTCGAGGACGCACCATCGAGCTCCACCGGCAAGTGTAAGAAGGCAATGGCAGCTCCACCAAAGACCAAGAAGGTGTCCGCCAAGGATGACAGCACTGGTGGTACCTTCACCATCAGTGCCACGCTCGACCCTAAATAGGAAAGCGCGCTTGTTGCTTTCCTACGGACGAACGTCGACGTGTTTGCGTGGCAACCGTCTGACATCCCCGGTGTTCCCAGGAAAGTAATTGAGCACCACCTTGCCGTCTGTCCTCATGCGCGGCCCGTCAAGTAGATAGTTAGGAAACAAGCAGTGGAGCGCCAAGAATTCATTGCAGAAGAGATCAAGAAGTTGGAAGTAGCAGGCCTTGTCAGAGGAGTGCTCCATCCTACGTGGTTGGCCAATCCTGTTGTCGTGCGCAAAGCCAACGGGAAATGGAGGCTTTGTATTGATTTTACCGATGTCAATAAAGCTTGTCCCAAAGACCCATTTCCCTTGCCGCGCATCGACCAGATTGTTGACTCCACAGCCGGATGTGACTTGCTTTCATTTCCTGACGCATACTCAGGATACCATCAGATCTTCATGGCAGAAGAGGATGAGGAGAAAACCGCATTCATTACCCCATGTGGCACATACTGTTTTGTACGGATGCCCTTTGGTTTGAAGAATGCTGGTTCAACATTTGCAAGGGTAGTCCACCACGCTTTTGAGCCACAAATGCACAGAAATGTGGAAGCCTACATGGATGACATAGTGGTCAAGAGCAAGGACAAAGCAACCCTGATCCAGGATTTAGATGAAACCTTTGCGAATCTGCGCAAGATCAACCTCAAGCTGAACCCCGAGAAGTGTGTGTTTGGAGTCCCTTCCGGCAAACTTCTCGGGTTCTTTGTGTCTCAGCGGGGGATTGAAGCCAATCCCGACAAGATCAAGGCCATTGAGCAGATTGAAGCACCAAAGCGCGTCAAGGATGTACGAAGACTTGCCGGTTGCGTGGCTGCTCTCAGCAGGTTTATCTCTAGATCTGCTAAGCGCGCCCTGCCTTTTTTCAAAATATTGAAAAAGGCAGGTCCAATGAAATGGACTCCGGAAGCGGAGGCTGCGCTGCAGGACTTGAAGAGATACCTGTCCTCCGCTCCAACACTTGTCGCACCTAGGCCACAAGAGAAGTTCTTGCTGTATATAGCGGCAACCAATCAAGTGGTTAGTGCTGCGTTAGTGGCGGAAAGGGAGGCAGATGATGAGCCAGCAACCATGGCAGATGCATCCACCGATGAGCAGGGGGCTTCACCGACAAGCTCTGGTCCGGCAAGCTCTGGTCCCGACAAAGATGGATCTGCGCAGACGCATAAGGAGGTACAGAAGAGAATGGTGCAGCGCCCAGTTTACTTTGTCAGTTCCCTTTTGCAGGGGGCTAGGTCAAGGTACTCTAGTGTGCAGAAGTTGCTTTTCGGCCTTCTCATGGCCTCGAGAAAGCTGCGCCATTACTTCCAAGCACATGAGATCACAGTTGTCACTCGCTTTCCGTTGAAGAGGATACTGCAAAATCCAGAAGCAACAGGCAGGATTGTCGAGTGGGCACTAGAACTGTCAAGCTTTGGGCTCAAGTTTGAAAGCACTTCAACTATCCAAAGTAGAGCATTAGCAGAGTTCATAGCAGAGTGGACGCCAACACCAGATGAAGAAATTCTAGAGACGAGCATCCTCGTCAAGGAAGCAAGCAAAGAGTGGCTAATGTACTTTGATGGTGCCTTCTCACTGCAAGGCGCCGGTGCGGGCGTGCTGCTTGTCGCACCCACCGGAGAGCACCTCAAGTACGTAGTCCAGATGCACTTCCCCATGGAGCAAGAAACAAACAATACTGCAGAGTATGAAGGCTTGCTTACCGGTCTTAGGATCGCGGCAGACCTTGGGATTAAGAAGCTCATTGTCCGGGGAGACTCACAGCTTGTCGTCCGCCAAGTGAATAAGAGTTATCAGAGTCCATTGATGGAAGCTTATGTTGATGAAGTGAGAAAGCTAGAAGAGCACTTTGACGGCCTACAGATGGAACATGTTCCAAGAGCTCAGAATGACATTGCTGATGGCCTGTCAAAGTGCGCCGCACTTAAGTTACCTGTGGAACCAGGGATCTTTGTGCTCAAGCTGACTCAACCATCCGTGACACCATCAACTGGACAGAGCAAGAAGAGAAAGTTGATTTCTGGTGACTACTTTCCGGCAGAGCTTCCCGAAGCCGCCGCCAAGAAGGTCCCCAAAATCAACACTAAGGATGTCGAGGAGCAGTTTGCTCCGGCAAGTCTTAGTGCTTGTTCCGTCGAAGCAGACGCTCCCGACAAGTTTTGCTCCGGCAAGCTTGCCGGGGGACATCAAGCTCCGGCTGAGCCGCAGGTTCTCGCCGTAGAAGCGGATGTTCCCGCAGTAGCAGATGTGCCTTTAGTCCTCGTTGTCGAGCCGCAAGCTCCAGCATGGGCGCAGCAAATTGTCCGTTTCCTTCAGACAGGAGAACTTCCCGAAGAGCAAGAAGAAGCGGAAAAAGTAGCCCGGCAGTCAAGTATGTACTAGTTTGTCGACAACATACTGTACAAAAGAAGACTCAACGGTGTGAAATTGAAGTGTATTTGCCGGGAAGACGGACAGAAGCTGTTGGCAGAGATACATGGAGGCATATGTGGTCACCACATTGGTGCAAGATCACTTGCTGGCAAAGCTTTCCGGCAAGGTTTCTTTTGGCCGACAGCCCTCCAGGATGCAACTGCACAAGTAACCAAGTGTGAAGCGTGCCAGTTCCATTCCAAGCAGATTCACCAGCCAGCTCAAGCTCTCCAGACGATCCCTTTATCCTGGCCATTTTCGGTCTGGGGGCTCGATATCCTCGGCCCTTTCCCCCGAGCTGTCGGGGGCTTCGAGTACTTGTACGTTGCAGTCGACAAGTTCACGAAGTGGCCGGAAGTGGAACCAGTGAGGAAGGTGACAGCACAGTCAGCAGTCAAGTTCTTCAGGTTGATTGTTTGCCGTTTCGGGATACCTAACAGGATCATCACCGACAACGGCACGCAATTCACGAGCCGCACCTTCATGCAGTACGTCCAAGATCTTGGCGCCAAGGTCTGCTTCGCTTCTGTTGCTCATCCGAGAAGCAACGGTCAAGCAGAGAGGGCAAATGCTGAAGTGCTGCGTGGGCCCAAGACCAGGACTTTCGACAGGCTGCGCAGGTGCGAAAGAAACTGGATCGAGGAGCTGCCGGTGGTTCTTTGGTCGATCAGGACGATGCCAAATCGAGCCACTGGCCAGGCGCCTTTCGCTCTAGTCTATGGAGCGGAGGCAATTCTCCCCACGGAACTCGTATACGGGTCACCTCGAGTGCTCTCTTATGATGAGCTTGAGCAAGAGCAGCTGCGACAAGATGACGCGCTGCTCCTTGAGGAGGATCGTCTTCAGGCTGCTGTACGAGCTGCTCGATACCAGCAAGCTTTGCGCCGCTACCATAGCTGCAAAGTTAATGCCAGAAGCTTCGTGGAAGGCGACCTTGTTCTTCAGCGCGTTCAGTCCGCCAAGAATTCCAACAAGTTGACGCCGAAGTGGGAAGGCCCTTACCGGGTGAAACGAGTCACTAGGCCTGGTGCTGTCCGCCTTGAGACCGAAGATCGCATTCCGGTGAGCAACTCCTTGAACATTGAGCATCTTCGTAAGTTTTACCCGTAGGGCGCGGTTGCCGGAACCTGTTCCGGCAACCACCTTTTGTACAAGTCTTGCCGCCGTTGCATGTAATCCTTTGTACAAAGCCGGGCGCAGATCCCGTGCATAAGTAAAGCTCATGTGCTCCGCACATCTTGTCAGTTTCATGCTTTTTACTTTACATTCGCATGCTTTATCTGACACTTTGTGCAGCACCAACCCCCGGTAAGCAATAACGAGCCGAAAGGCTCCATACCTTTATTTTCTCTTCTTTCTTTTTCTCAAACAAAGGAAAGGAAGGTTCCCTTGCACACAAGTTTCCCGGGGGGGAAGGAGAAGATAATGGTGTGGACCAGGCGTGGTTTAAGGAAGATTCGCCTTGCCGGGAAGCAAACGACAGAAAAGCTAAGTTGCCAAAGTTTGAGCAATTAGTTTTTAAATTTTAAGTTATCTTCCTTGAACGACTGTGCTTTGTATGAAAAACCTGTGCGCGGAGGAACCAAATTGTAGCTAGATGCGCCCCTACTTTGTTTCGAGTCCGCTCAACAACTTAAGTGTGCTGCAACTAGTCCCGACAAGGTTTCTTGTCGGAGCGGCACCGCCAGCAGGCTGCTGACATCCCGCACTCAGCGCTCGCGGCTCGGGTGCCTGCGCCGACAAGTTCCCTAAAAACGTAGGGTAAAAACATACAAAGCAAGAGATCTAGTAAAGGAAATAACATAGCAATCATCATCCAAAATAAAGTTATATTACAAGATAACTTGTCACAGCTCTAACACATTGTTCCCATGACATGAATAACAGCGACAAGGAAAAAGATAAAGCGGGCGGCCTAGTCTACGCGACCACCCTCAACCCTCCTGATCTCGCTCGCCTTGTCCATAATGGGTGCGACAAGGGCCTTGAGCGCTTCCAGATCGGCGTCGGGCGGCAGGGATCTGAGGACGTTGGTGAGGTTGAGGCCCGGGTTGCGGAAAGCCACCTTCACCAGCACCTTCTGAAGAACTCCCGCGCAAATCTTGCGCGACTCGTCGGCCAGCTGCTTTGGGATCTTCTCCCGAAGCCGCTGGAGGGCCGTCGCCATGCCCTTGAAGAACAGGCTGAGCTTGGCGCTGGGTTGGAGATGCTCGTCGGAAGAGTACCCAAAGTCCTCCATCCCCAGCTGCGCCAGCTCCCCGTCGATGATTGCAGCGATATTCTCCAGACCCTCGGTCCAGTGCACCACCGTCTCCCTGAATGAGTTCTGGGTGACGGCAATGCTCGCCAGCAGCGCCTCGTCAGCCTTGATCTTCTCCGACAAGGCCACCTCTTGCTCCTTGGCGGCGTCCAGCGTCTGCGTCAGCGTGGCCAGCTTCAGCTCGAGATCCGCGTTGGAGTCCTTGGTGGCGCTGAGCTCCTTGCTCCTCTCCGCGAGAAGACCTTACAGCTCACCGTGGGCAGCAGCATCCTTCTCGCGCTCGCGCTTGAGCGCGGCGAGCTCCTCGCCGCTCGTCCGGAGATTGGCCTCCAGCTGCGCCACTTGTACCTCCACCTCTTTTTTGGCGGCCTCGGCAGCCGCGGCAGCATCCCTTGCTTCTTGGAGAGCGCCACCAATTGCTTGCTCCCGCGCGGCGAGCTCTTCCTCGTGGCTGTCAAGGTTCACCTTGCGCTGCGCCAATTCTCCCTCCCGTGCAGATAACCTCTCGGCAGCAAGCTGCTGCTGTTCTTCAACCTCAGCCTTCGCGAGGAGGAAGGCCTTCTTCTCCTCGGCGACTTGCTCCCGCTCCTCTGCCAAGCTCCGGAGAGTTTCTTGCTTGAGATCCCGGAGCTCCTCAGCGCGCTTCTCAATGTCGACTCCCGCCCTCGTGACAAGCGCTTCCCGGGAAGCCAGCTTGGCTTGTCGGGCGCGATAGAGCGACGTCAGCTTCCGCAGCAGCCGCTCCTCTTCGGGCTCCTCGCTACTGCTTGGCGCGTCAACCAGCGCCAGTCTGGCGGAGGCGAGCACCTCTCCATTGAAAGTTTCTCCCTCGACCGGTGCCCTGGAGCTCGAAGCCCAGGGGAGCTTGATGAAGACATCGTCGCCGGCCTTCAAGTAGGCGCCGAGCTGGGGCTCCTCGGAGTCTGGCTCTGCGGCAGCGGCGGGAGGATCGGCGGTCGGTGCAGCGCCTGGCGCTCCTACGGCCTCGGGGCCGTCAGTACGACCACCGGATCCCTCGTCGGCTTCTGCGGCGGCAGCCTTGGCGACCTCTTCGCCGGCGGGTTCTTCAGTGCCGGCCTCTCCTTTAGCGGCTTCGGTCTCCATCGGCTCAGTGGCGGGTGGACCTGAAGAACGAAGAAGGGAGAGAAGTCAAGCAAATATGCAAAAACAAAGTCAGAAGAACAAAAACCCAAGGGCAAGTCTTTTTAGGCAAGTGGATTACCTGTGCTGGGATCTGGGTCGCGGTCTCAGGCGCCGGAGGATCGCTGGCGTCTTCCCTTGCCGGAGAACCAGCCCTTGCCGGAGAGTTCTACCTTGCCGGAGAACGCTCCCTTGCTGGGGACTCTACCCTTGGCAGCGTAGCCGAAGTAGATGGCGCTTCGGGCACGGCTTCCGGGCCCTCCTGGTGAGGCTGCTCTGCTCATACACAAATCCAACAATCAAGATATCAGTAAGAGAAAAGAGCAACCATGCGCACCTGACGGCGGGAAGTAAATTATAAACTTACGCTGGGGGCTGCGCTGGGGGCTGCTTTGCGGAGTAGTTGCCACGTCCGTCAAGGTGGGCTCAGGCACGCCCCCTGCTGACACGGTGGGATCGTCTTCGATGACGATCACCAAGGCCTTGGCCCTCTTCGCCGCTCTCTGGGCCAGCGTCCTAAAAAGGAATGGATTCAGATCGAAGCAAGTTAGATACAGAATGAAAGCGATAAGATTGAAGAACAATGAGGACAGCAAGAAAAGCTTACTCTTCTTCTTCATCATCATCGGAGCTGAGCGCAGAGAGATCGAAGTCCGGCTCCCCTCCGGTGTGGCGAGGCGGAGGAGTGGGCTCCCTTGCCCGCTTGGCAGGAGCGGTGGCGGTGGACCGGGAAGGTCCCGCTCCAGTTGCCGCAGCGGCGGGAGGCGCTCCCGCGGCAACGGTGCTTGCCGCGGTAGAGCGTGTCGCGCGGCTCGGCGGCTGTTGACCCATCTGGCGCCCCGCTGCGTCCCCGGCCCTGCGGAGACGCCTTCTTGGTGCTGCCGGGGGCTCCACTTGCGGCAAGCTCTCTGAGGGCTCGGGCTCTTCCTCGCCGGGCTCGCTCGGCTCGGCCTCGGGGCCGGCAAGATCTTCCTCGCCGGCGAACTCCTCGCGCTCGGCAAAGCTTGCTGCCTCTGCTGCCTCTGCCTCCGCCTCAGTGAACCCGAACTCGCCCGTGGCAGCTGCTGCCGCAGCCTCTTCCGCCCTAGTGGCGATGCGCTGCAGCTCCGCGTCGGTAGTGTCACGGGTGAGGCTCCTCTGCTCGTCGGCTCGGATCGGCACTTCCTCCAGGCTGTCGAAGAACGCCCGCACAACGTCATTCGCAGGCTCTTGGCAAGTTGGGGCGATTCCGTGCGAATCTCACAACGGCATCATCGCGCGGATCCGGTCAAGTGAAGAATTGTTGCACAGCGGGACGACGCTCCTCGGCAACAGGAACGGGTGCTGAGGGTCGCGTTTGAACAGCTCCAGGAGCATTGCATCCAGCTCCAGGATGGTGAAATTGAAGTTCAGGCCCGGGCGCAGCCTCATGATGTCCGCCGAGTTCTTGAACTCCCAGGCAGGCCTCCCTCTCTCCTGCAGGGGGGCGATGCGGCGGCGAAGGAAATCTGCGCCGACAGTGCCTACAGTGAGCCCGGCAAGCCTAAGGCGGAGGATTCTGGTGACGGCGATCTTCAGCCTGTCATCTTCCGGGGCCACGTTGCTCCAATCGTTGCCGCGTACTATTGGGGCTTGGCGCACGGCAGTGAACGGCTGCGGGTTCTCTTCAACAATCCAACACCACTCCGCTCTCCACTCCTCCCATTTGCTGCGAAGCTCACCCTCCAGATATGCTTCCTTCTTGCCGACTCTAGAGATCCAGGCGACCCCTCCGGCAAGCGGCTCTCCTCTCTCGACCCGAGGCATGAAGAAGTGGCGGAAAATAGCTACATTGGGGTGGACTCCGACAAAGTTTTCGCACAAATGTGCGAAAACTGCCATCGTCAGGACGGCGTTGGGGGTGAAATCTAGGAGGCGGAGCCTGTATGTGTTCATGATATCACAGAAGAACTCCGAGAAGGGCGGGCAGAGCCTGCAATAGAAGAATAGCGCGAAGAATGGGTACCCGGTTGGAGCCAGCTCCGATGCGGTGGCCGGGAGTACCCTCGTGCGCGGGTGCGCACGCGTCTCCGTCGACCAGAAAAGGTAGTAGTACTCCCTCGGCTCCTTGGCGCCGAGCTGAGGGGGGAAGATGGACCGCTCCTTCCGCAGCGCCGCGAGCCGCTGCGCCTCGGCCAACTTCACGCCCTTCCCCTTGTCAGCTTTCAGAGCCATGGCGGAGGTGGCAGGGGAGATCGGCGGCGTGGTGGTGCTGGTGGCGACGAGGGGCAGAGCGCTGCTCTCTTTCGGTTTCGAGAAGAAGGGGGAGCGGCGGAGATTTTCGAGGACGAAGCAACAAACGGCGAAGTGGGGAAACTGCCCCTGTTTCCCCTACTTATAAAGAGGGAGGGGGCGGATGTTTCGCCCTTCCGAATAAAGAACCCCCCACGATCTCTCCCACGATGCCGCATTCAACGCGTGCCGTTGGGGGAGGGCGCGGTGGGTACAGAGCAAGATTCGGCGTTACCCGGGCCGCGCGTGCCCGTGCCCTGTTTTGGGCCTGGCCCAACAGCGCTTGGCACCGTGTGAGGCCCAGGCCCGGGGGCTCCTGTCGGTGTACTAGAATAGGGGTACCCTAGTACCCCGAACTTGTGCACGGGCAGTCGCAGCGCCCCGCGGCAAGGGCTTGCCGGGTGACCACCTAGGTACTCTATGGCTCCTTTGGAGCCACTCAAGAGCAAAGTATTCGAGTAAAGAAGACAAGGCCCCGACAAGAGGAGCTTGCCGGGAAGGCCAACCGAGGCATCTCAAGGAACTTGCCGCGACGCACCACGCGTCCCGGCAAGGCCCGGTGAGCGACAAGCTTCCGGGCGCGACAAGACCACGACTGCGGCAAGGCGCTTGCCGCGGCAAGTGGCCACTCTGTGCCCACGCTCCAGCGCATCCACCAACGTGTCGCCCTGGGGGCCTTTCCAGGCACGCGTGGTGGAAGGCTGTGCAGCCAGCGGTAAGCGGTGGCATGCGATGCTGACAAGATCGCCATCGTGGCAGGCGGTGGTGCCCCTGACGGTCCTTTTCTACACTGTTTAGGAGACACAGACGGGCATTTAATGCCCTTGTCCCCTGCCGTCAGGGTTAGGTAGAGAGCACTGTACAGACAAATGTACCAACCACCTCTCTTTTTACATCTTTACCCTTCTCTGCGTTGCCACCTGTCGGTGACCCCTTGTGCATATAAAAGGAGGCCCATGCGCAACGTAGAGGGGGTTCGGAGGGTTCGGTTCAGTTCGACTAGTTCGGAAGGCTCAGATCATTTCGAAGCCAGGAAACACTTAGCTCTCTAGAGCAAGAACACAATACAATCAAACAAGCAGCAGTAGGAGTATTATCTCTCCGGAGAGCTCCGAAGCTGGGTAAACTGCTCGTGTGCTTCGCCTCGATCTACTCTTCGTGCGACCTCCACCCCCCGCCGAACCGAAAGGGGCTCGGTCCGCCGGCCCCATAGGTGTTCGTGGATCAGTTTCCCCGACACCTCCCAACTAGCGCTATTGTTTAACGCCCCAAGCTAGGCATAAAAGCGAGGATAGATCTAAATATTGTCATCTTTGGCATTTAATTCATAAGTAGCTCGCATGATAGATTCATAAGGTAATTTGACTTTATTTCTTGGAAAGTGCTCCATGCCTTTCCTTAATGGAAATTGGAATCTAATATTCCCTTCCTTCATATGAATAATCGCACCAATCGTTCTAAGGAAAGGTCTACCAAGAATAATAGGACATGAAAGATTGCAATCAATGTCAAGAACGATAAAATCTATGGGCACATAGTTACTATTTGCAATAATAAGAACATCATTGATCCTTCCCATAGGCTTTTTGATGGTGGAATCCGCAAGGTGCAAATTTAAAGATCAATCATCAAGTTCATGGAAACCTAGAATATCACATAAAGTTTTCGGAATTGTGGAAACACTACCACCCAAATAACATAAGGCATAACACTCATAATCTTTAATTTTAATCTTTATAGTAGGTTCCCACTGGTCATTAAGTTTTCTAGGTATAGAAACTTCCAAATTAAGTTTTTCATCATAAGATTGCATCAAAGCATCAACAATATGTTTGGTAAAGGCTTTATTTTGACTATAAGCATGAGGAGAATTCAATACGGATTGCAACAAGGAAATCCAATCAACTAAAGAATAATTATCATAATTAAATTCCTTCAAATCCAAGATAGTGGGTTCAATTCTATTTAAAGTCTTGACCTCTCCAATCCCACTTTTACCATATTTAGCATCAAGATCTAAAAACTCCAAATCTTTGGGACGCCTTTTAACTAAAGTTGACTCATCTCCAGTCCCATCAATATTAAGATTCATATAATTGAAAAACAAAGATTTAATAGGGGACACATCTATAACTTTTAGATCTTCATCATTATTTTAATGGAAACTAGAAGAACATCTATAACTTTCTTAGCACGCAATCTAGTGGTTCTTTCTTTGCACTCATCAATGAAAATTCTCATAGCTTTGTGAGACTCATTGATATAATGCTTAGGAGGAGTAGATCTAAGTTTCAAAGAATCAACATCAAGCGAAATTCTATCAACATTCCTAGCCAAATCATCAACTTTAAGCAATTTTTCCTTCAAGCAAGGCATTAAAATTCTTTTGAGAGACCATAAATTATTTCACACTATTTTCAAAATCAGAGGGCATCTTATTAAAATTACCATAATAATTGTTGTAGGAATTTCCATAATTATTAGAGAAATTACTAGGGAACTGTCTAGAATTAAAATTTCCTCTATAAGCATTGTTACCAAAATTATTCCTACCAACAAAATTCACATCCATAGATTCATTATTATTATCAATCAAAGTAGACAAAGGCATATCATTCGGATCAATAGGAGCACTTTTAGTAGAAAATAATTTCATAAGCTCATCCATCTTTCCACTCAAAACATTAATTTCTTCTATAGCATGCACTTTTTTACTAGTAGATCTTTTGGAGTGCCATTGAGAATGATTAGACATAATATCATCAAGGAGTTTAGTAGCTTCCCCTAAGGTGATTTCCATAAAAGTGCCTCCTGTGGCCGAATCTAAAAGATTTGTAGAAGCAAAATTCAATCCGGCATATATATTTTGCATTATCATCCATAAATTCAAACCATGAGTAGGGCAATTGCGAATCATCAATTTCATTCTGTCCTAAGATTGGGCAACATGCTCATGATCAAGTTGTTTAAAATTCATAATATCGTTCCTAAGAGAGATGATCTTAGCGGGAGGAAAATATTTAGAGATAAAGGCATCTTTGCACTTATTCAATGAATCAATACTATTTTTAGGCAAAGACGAAAACCAAATTTTAGCACGATATCTAAGTGAAAACGGAAATAACTTCAATTTAACAATATCATTATCCATATCTTTCTTATTTTGCATCTCACACAAATCAACAAAGTTGCTTAGATGGGTAGTGGCATCTTCACTAGGAAGGCTGGAGAATTGATCTTTCATAACAAGATTTAGCAAAGCAGCATTGATTTCACAAGACCCAACATCATTAAGAGGAGCAATCCGAGTACTAAGGAAATCATTATTATTGGTATTGGAGAAATCACACAATTTGGTATTGTCTTGCGCCATCACGACAAGCAATCCAACACACAAGCAAACAAAAAAGGCAAGCAAAAGAGAGAGGAGAAAGAGGTTGGGAAAGAGAGGGCGAACAAAATGGCAAGGGTGAAGTGGGGAGAGGAAAACGAGAGGCAAATGGCAAATAATGTAAATGCGAGGGAGATGAGTTTGTGATGGGTACTTGGTATGTCTTGACTTGAGCAAAGACCTCCCCGACAACGGCGCCAGAAATCCTTCTTGCTACGTCTTGAGCTTGCATTGGTTTTCCTTGAAGAGCAAAGGGTGATGCAACACATTAGTGTAAGTATTTCCCTCAGTTTTTGAGAAACAAGGTATCAATGCAGTAGGAGCCTCCTCACAGGTCCCGCGCACCTACACAAATAAACAAAGAACTTGCAACCAACGCAATAAAGGGGTTGTCAATCCCTTCACGGCCACTTGCGAAAGTGAGATCTGATAGAGATAATATGGTAAGATAAATATATTTTTGGTATTTTATGATATATATTGGAAAAGTAAAGATGAAAATAAAAGTAGATTGAAATCTTATATGATAAGAGATAGACCCCGGGGCCATAGGTTTCACTAGTGGCTTTTCTCAAGATAGCATAATTATTACGGTGGGTGAACAAATTATTGTCAAGCAATTGATAGAAAAGCGAATAATTATGAGATTATCTAGGCATGATCATGTATATAGGCATCACATCAGTGACAAGTAGACCGACTCCTGCCTGCATCTACTACTATTACTCCACACATCGAGCGCTATCCAGCATGCATCTAGAGTATTAAGTTCATGAAGAACAGAGTAACGCATTATGAAAGATGACATGATGTAGAGGGATAAACTCATACAATATGATATAAACCCCATCTTTTTATCCTCAATGGAAACAATACAATACGTGCCTTGCTGCCCCTGGTGTCACTGGGAAAGGACACCGCAAGATTGAACCCAAAGCTAAGCACTTCTCCCGTGGCAAGAAAGATCAATCTAGTAGGCGAAACCGAACCGATAATTCGAAGAGACTTGCAAAGATAACTTAATCACACATAAAAGAATTCAGAGGAGATTCAAATATTTCTCATATATAAACTTGATCATAAACCCACAATTCATCGGATCTCGACAAACACACAGCAAAAAGAGTTACATCGAATAGATCTCCAAGAAGAGGAAGGAGAACTTTGTATTGAGAATCAAAGAGAGAGAAGAAGCCATCTAGCTAATAACTATGGACCCAAAGGTCTATGGTAAACTACTCACAACTCATCGGAGAGGCCTTGGAGTTGATGTAGAGGCCCTCCATGGTGGATTCCCCCTCCGGCGGAGCGCCAACGACGGCTCCAAGATGGGATCTCGCGGATACAGAAGGTTACAGTGGTGGCAATAGTTTTTCGGTGGCTCTCCTAATGGTTTCGGGGTACATGGGTATATATAGGAGGAAGAAGTACGTCGGTGGACGCTCGAGGGGACCACGAGACAGGGGGCGTGCCCTCCACCCTCGTGGCCTCGTCGACTGTTTCTTGACTTGCACTCCAAGTCCCTTGGATCACGTTTGTTCCGAAAAGATCGCTTCCGAAGGTTTCATTCCATTTGGTCTCCGTTTGATATTCCTTTTCTTCGAAACACTGAAATAGGCAAAAGAACAGCAATTCAGGCTAGGCCTCCGGTTAGTAGGTTAGTCCCAAAAATGATATAAAAGTGTAATGTATAGCCCATAAACATCCAAAACGAGTAATATAATAGCATGGAACAATCAAAAATTATAGATACGTTGGAGACGTATCAAGCATCCCCAAGCTTAATTCATGCTCGTCCTCGAGTAGGTAAATGATAAAAACAGATTTTATTATGTGGAATGCTACCTAGCATATTTCTCAATGTATTTCTCTTTATTGTGGCATGAATGTTTAGATCCAAATGATTCAAAATAAAAGTTCATATTTACATAAAGAATAATAATACTTCAAGCATACTAACTAAGCAATCATGTCTTCTCAAAATAACATGGCAAAGGAAAGTTCATCCGTACAAAATCATAAAGTTTGGTCATGTTTCATTTTTGTTACAGAAGAATGCTCTCATCATGCACAACCCCGATGACGAGCCAAGCAATTGTTTCATACTTTAGTAATCTCAAACTTTTTTCAACCTTCACGCAATACATGAGCGTGAGCCATGGATATAGCACTATGGGTGGAATAAAATATAATGATAGGGGTTATGTGGAGAAGACAAAAAAAGGAGAAAGTCTCACATCGACGATGCTAATCAACTGGCTATGGAGATGCCCATCAATTGATGTCAATGCGAGGAGTAGGGATTACCATGTAACGGATGCACCAGAGCTACAAATGTATGAAAGCTCAACAAAAAGAAAGTAAGTGGGTGTGCATCCAACTTGCTTGCTCATGAAGACCTAGGGCATTTTTAGGAAGCCCATCATTGGAATATACAAGCCAAGTCCTATAATGAAAAATTCCAACTAGTATGTTGAAAGAGACAACAAATGAGACTCTCTATATGAAGAACATGGTGCTACTTTGAAGCATAAGTGTGGAAAAAGATAGTAACATTGTCCCTTTTATATATTTATTTATTTTTATATATTTTTGGGCCTTTTTTTATTTGGCCTTTTTTTCTTTGGTCTTTCTTTTTTCTTTCTCTTTGGCCTTTTTTTTCTTTGGGACAATGCTCTAAAAATGATGATCATCACACTTCTATTTAATTACAACTCATGAATTACAACTCGATACTAGAACATAGTATGACTCTATATGAATGCCTCCGACGGTGTACTGGGATGGGCAATGAATCAAGAGTGACATATATGAAAAATTATGCATGGTGGATTTGCCACAAATACGATGTCAACCACATGATCATGCAAGGCAATATGACAATGATGATGCTTGTCATGATGAACGGAACGGTGGAAAGTTGCATGGCAATATATCTCAGAATGGCTATGGAAATGCCATAATGGGTAGGTACGGTGGCTGTTTTGAGGAAGATATAAGGAGGTTTATGTGTGATAGAGCGTATCGTATCACGGGGTTTGGATGCACCGGCGAAGTTTGCACCAACTCTCAAGGTGAGAAAGGGCAATACACGGTACCGAAGAGGCTAGCAATGCTGGAAGGTGAGAGTGCGTATAATCCATGGACTCAACATTAGTCATAAAGAACTCACATACTTATTGCAAAAATCTACAAGTCATAAAAAAACAAGCACTAAGTGCATGCTCCTAGGGGGATAGATTGGTAGGAAAAGACCATCACTCGTCCCCGACTGCCACTCATAAGGTTGACAATCAAATAACACCTCATGCTTCAAATTTGTCACACAACGATTACCATACGTGCATGTTACGAGACTTGCAAACCTCAACACAAGTATTTCTTAAATTCACAATTACATCAACTAGCATGCCTCTAATATTACCACCTTCATATCTCAAAACAATTATTAAGCATCAAGTTGATCATAGTATTCAATTCACTTCCTATGATAGTTTTCATTATACCCAACTTGGATGCCCACCATTCTAGGACCAATTTTATAAATATAGCAAATACCATGCTGTTCTAAAAGACTCTCAAAATAATATAAGTGAAGCATTAGAGATCAAAAATTTCTACAAAATTAAGCCACCACCGTGCTCTAAAAGATATAAGTGAAGTACTAGAGCAAAAATCATCTAGCTCAAAAGATATAAGTGAAGCACATAGAGTGTTCTAACAAATTTCAAATCAAGTATTTCTCTCTCAATAGGTGTGTACAGCAAGGATGATTGTGGTAAACATAAAAGACTAATATCATACACGATGCTCCAAGCAAAACACATACCATGTGGCGAATAAAAAATATAGCTCCAAGTAAAGTTACCGATAGACGAAGACGAAAGAGGGGATGCCTTCCGGGGCATCCCCAAGCTTAGGCTTTTGGTTGTCCTTGGATATTGCCTTGGGGTGCCATGGGAATCCCAGAGCTTAGGCTTTTGCCACCCTTTATTCCATAATCCATCAAATCTTTACCCAAAACTTGAAAACTTCACAACACAAAACTCAACAGGAAATCTCATAAGCTCCGTTAGTGCAAGAAAGAAAAACCACCACATAAGGTACTGTAATGAACTCATTCTTTATTTATATTGGTGTTAAACCTACTGTATTCCAACTTATCTATAGTTCATACCCCTACATACTAGCCATAGATGCATCAAAATAAGCAAACAACACACGAAAAACAGAATCTTTCAAAAACAGAACAGTCTGTAGCAATCTGTAACTCCCGAATACTTATGGAACTCCAAAAATCCTACAAAAATAGGACATCCTACGCAATTTGTCTATTGATCTACATAAAAAAGAATCAAGTCAAAAGCACGTCTCTGTGATTTATTTAATTTTTTTCTCGTGAGCACAAAGTTTCTGTTTTTCAGCAGAATCAAATTAACTCATACCATAGGTTATCCTATAGGTTCTACTCAGCACAAACACTAATTAAAGCAAGAAAACAGATCTAAACAGAAAATAGATTCAAGACTTATTACTAAACAAGATCAAAACAAAGAAACTAAAATAAAATTGGGTTGCCTCCCAACTAGCGCTATTGTTTAACGCCCCAAGCTAGGCATAAAAGCGAGGATAGATCTAAATATTGCCATCTTTGGCATTTGATTCATAAGTAGCTCACGTGATATATTCATAAGGTAATTTGACTTTATTTATTGGAAAGTGCTCCATGCCTTTCCTTAATGGAAATTCGAATCTAATATTCCCTTCCTTCATATCTATAATCGCACCAATCGTTCTAAGGAAAGGTCTACCAAGAATAATAGGACATGAAAGATTGCAATCAATGTCAAGAACGATAAAATCTACGGGCACATAGTTCCTATTTGCAATCGTAAGAACATAATTGATCCTTCCCATTGGCTTTTTAATGGTGGAATCCACAAGGTGCAAATTTAAAGAGCAATCATCAAGTTCATGGAAACCTAGAATATCACATAAAGTTTTCGGAATTGTGGAAACACTAGCACCCAAATCACTCAAAGCATAAAACTCATAATCTTTAATTTTAATCTTTATAGTAGGCCAAGAGGGCAAGGTGGTTCTCCCCGGCAAGATCCTTGCCGGGGCAGCCTCCGCGGCCCCGGTAGGAGCCTTGCCAGTAAAACTTGCCCGACCCCCACCAGCAGAACGCGCCACCCTTGAGCCCAAGGTTTCCAACCTCATTAGATCCAGGGCTCGGGAGGCACTTCTGTAAGTGGCATGCAGATCTTTGTGAAGACAAAGAATAGAAGACGATGATCCTTGGCGAGATCCTTGCCAAGGAAATCCACAAGGCCTCGTACAACATCCTTGTCGGGGACGACCATGGCGCCGCGGCAAGACCCTTGTCGGGGCCCCGGCAAGGCCCTTGCCGAGGACGCCTGCAAGGCCACAGCCAGGCCCACACCTGCCACGATCTCGCCACCACTCACCATGTAGCTGCCAGCCCACCAGCTAGGCAGGCGCCTGCGTGTCAATAGGAGGCTTCTAGGCCAACTCAGCGACGCCTACGTGGTGGCATGCAAATCTTCGTGAAGACCTCACCATCACGCCACCTCAGCTGCCTACCAGCTTACATGGCACCACAAGCCCCGCTGGCCCAGACGCGTGTCGGAGCACCGTGGAGCGGCGACGGATGGGACAGGGGCTCGCATTTAATGCGCCTTGTCCCGTATGGCTAGCGATAAGATTAGCCACAGTACCCCGATGCCACCTCCTGTGTGCCACTGTGGCGATCCCCTTTGCTATAAAAGGAGGCCCAGGGCATACTGGAGAGGGATTTGGACCCCTTGACAAGTTACTCTTTGTAGCTCGCTCAAGAACAACAAGAACACTCAAATAGACACCGAAAGCAGGACTAGGGTATTACAGACGTTGCGGCCCGAACCTGGAAAAACGACCTATGTGCTTTGTCTGGCTACTGATCCCGCTCTCCTCTTAACTCCACGCCCCGCAACCATAGTAGGGATCCCAGTTGGTCCCATAGGTGTCATTTCCACCGACATCTTTGGCGCGCCAGGTAGGGGGTGCGCCTGTTAAGAGAATCTGGTTCGGTGGTTGGTTCCACAGCTCTTCGTCGCCATGGCTCCCAAGGAAGAAGAAGACCAAGCGAGCAACATCGTTAACGGGTGCAGCGAACGCCCGCACGGCGACAGAAAAGATAAGTTGCACAACACTTTGAGTTTTTCCTTTTTGTATATATGGTTATTCCCCTCAGAGATCTTCTCCCCTGTATGAAAAACCTGTACGCAGTGGGGCCTTTCCGTTATTGGTAACGCCCTTGGTCTGTTTCGAGTCCGCTCAACAGATCGAGCGGCTGCGTCGAGAATGCCAGGGTGGCCTTCCGCTATTAGCAATGCTCTCGCTATGTCTCGAGTCCGCTTGGCAGTTCGGGCGGCCGCGCTGAGAACGGCAAGGTGGTTCACACAACAGCAAGCACACCCTGTCGGCCGCTAAAGGATCTGTCCTTGAGAGCGTAGTGGTTTGGGTTTACGTGCCGGCAAGCCTACCCAATAAACGTAGGTTGGACATACAGAGGGAGATCGAACAGGGAAGTAACATCCGTCATGCCAAAAGTACTGTAGAGTATATATTACATCAATTGTTGCTGTGGTTCTAACTAAAGATAGAAATTGTCTTGGTCATGAACCTGCAGCGGCAACAAGAAATGGGGCGTCTAGTCCCGGCGCTGGCCCTCCAGCCTCTGGATTCCGCCGACGTGGCTTATGATGGGCTCGATGCGCTCGTCAAGCACTGTGAGGTCCGCATCGCCCGGCAAGCTATCTAGCACGGCCTCGAAGTCGAGGTTGGGGTTCCAGTACACCAGCTTGGTGAGGACCTTGGTCATGGCACCTTGGCAAAGCATCCGGGCCTCATCGGCCAGAGAGCTCGCCCTGTTCGAGCGGAGCCGCTCCTAGGCCCCAACAACGCTTTTAAAGAATATGGCCAGACTGGCGTTGGGGCTCAGGTTTGGTTCCAAGGTGTACTTCACATCCGACATCTTCATGTCGGCCAGCTTGTTGGTGATCCTGTTGGCGACATTGGGAAGGCGACTGATCCATAGCTTCTCGCCCTCCACGTGATCTTCGAGATTGGCGGCCACATTTGCTCGAAGCTGCGCCTCCTCCGCCAGGCGCTGGGTCAGGACCCCCTCCCTGGTTTTGGCCTCCTCGAGCGCCCCCTCAAGGCCCTCCAGCTTAAGCTTCAGGTCCTTGATGGTGTCATTGGTGGTGGAGAGCAGCTGAGCCTTGCTGAGGACTGCGGCGTGCGCCTGGACCAGAGCCTCGTTGAGCATGTTCTTTTCTGTGGACAGCTCCAGGATTCGGTTCTTCAGGCCGTCCCGCTCCGCCTCCATCTCCTTCACCTTGTCGCCATGGGCCAGGGCTAGAGCATCGAGCGCTTCCTTGTGCTTCTGCTCTAGCTCTCGGGTCCGCTCCGCGGCAAGCTTCTCGACCTCCTCATCCTTGCCACAAAGCTTGGCAGCGAGCGCCGCCTCACGAGCGACAAGATCCTCCTCCTGGGAGTTCTGCGCGGCCTCGCATTGGTGCCGGATGGCCTCATCCTGCTCGTCTTGGACCTTCGCCGCCTCCTGGGCCTTCTTGATGTCGGACTGCTTGAGGATGAGTTCCTATTTGCGTTCAGCCAGCTGCTGCTAGGCGGCCCTTAGCTCCTCATGGGCCTGGCGGAACCAGGCCTATGCCTCGGCGATGTGTTCCTCGAGGTCAGCCTCCATCTTGTTCACCACCGCCTCTTTGGTCCTCGCCTAGTCCAGACGGGCGCGGTGGAGCGCCTGGAGCTTGTTGAAGTTGGCGCTAGGAGCCGCTCTTCTTGGGAGCCGCCACCGGTGCTCGGCTCGTCAACAACCTCAAGGCAGGCGGCGGCAAACACCTCGTCGTCGAAGACCTCTCCCTCGGCGGGCGCTCTGGCGCTCGCCGTCCCTAGAAGGAGGACGAACAAGTTGTCGCCCGCCTTCATATACCTGCCTGAGCCGGAGGTAGCGGAGGAGGAGGGTTGATCATCGACCACCTCCTCCTCGACAGCGGCCTTGCCGGACTCCCCGACAGGCCCCTTGACGGCCTCCTTCTCGGCTGCAGCACCCCTGTCGGCATCCCCAACAGGCCCTTTGCTGGCCTCCTCGTTGGTGGCCTTGCCGGACTCCCCGGTAGACCCCGCGGCAGCCTCCTCGGCATCCTTGGCGGCTTCCCCGGTGGCGGTCTTGGTGGCCTCGGCCTCCGTGTCCTTGGCGATCTCCTCGATGGTAGCGTCGGTGGTCCCATGGTCCGCCGAGGGAGCGCCTAGATGCCAGTTGGAGAATGAGGCAAAGCCAAACCAAGGACTAAAAAAGAAGAGAAGAGAAAAAGAAGAAACAAACAAAGACAAGGGGTGCATGGGCTCACCTGTGCCAGGCTGAGAAGAAGTGGCCCTCTCCCCACCAACGTCAGGTGCCGGGGGGCGCCAGCGCCCAAATTCTCCTCCTCCATGTTCATGGGATGGTGTTTGGCGGCCTTGCCGGGGACGCCCCCCCGGGGCGGCGTGGTTGGTGGAGGCGGCGTGTTGTGGGTGGCCCCTAGTGGCCCCTCTTGCTGCCGTCCTTCTCCTGCAACCATGACAAGGTCAGTGCCAAAGAGATCACCCCCCTCGGCACATGTTGATAAGGAACGGATGGTGGACGTACGCTGGGGGCTGAGGTGAGGGCTGTGTCGCGGGCTGCTGTCCGAACTGCTCACCACCACTAGCGGCGTGTGTGAGGTGCCCGTCGCGGGCTTGCTGCCCAGTGAGGCCTTAGACCTCTTCACCGCCCGCTAGGCCAGAGTCTCCGTGTCCCTCCCAAAACAAAGGCAGGTCAAGATAAGCAGTACAGCTGCAAAGAACAGGAATGACGGGGGGGGGGGTGGAGGGGGGGGCAGAATGCTTACTCATCCTCCGCCTCCTCGTCCGTTGCCTTCCTTTTCCTCCTTGGGATAAGGAACGAAAAGTTGAAGGCGACCCTCGGGTCGGCATCCACGGGAGGATGGGAAGGCGATGGAGTTCGGTAGCGCTTGGACGAAGAGGAGGCAGTTGTCTTCTTCTTCGCCACCATGGCCCTCTTCTTTGCTGTCGTGGCTCTCATTTCACGCGCGGCCTCCCCCTGGGCCACCTGCCACTGCATGGCCCGACCGGACCGAACCGGCTCGCCAGAGCTGGCCCGACGCAGGACGCGTCTTTTCCTCGTTGCCGAGGGGTCGTCAGCTTCGGCCTCCTCCTCGGACGATTCTTCAACCACGTCTTCAACAAGGGGGGCGTCAGCGCTGATGCCGTGCGCGTCCTTAGTGGACTTCGCCCACTTGGCGAACTCCTCCTCCTCTGCGGCCACAACAGCCACATTTTCCATGCCACCAGCGTTGCCGGCCGCCTTGATAAGATCCGTCTCCGCCACCTTGGCGGCGATGTAATCCATCTCCTCTTGGGTGGTGTCCTAGATGAGATTCGGCTCCTCGTGGTCGAGCTCCTCCTCCAGGGTGTTGAAAAACTTCTGCACCACTTGTGCCGGGGGCTCGGCCCAGCCCATCACCAGGCCATGCGCGTTGAATTCCGACATCATGGCAAGGATGTAAGACTGGCGGGTGTTGTTGCTCAGCGGGACCACCCCTGCCGGCATCCCGAATAAGGTCCCCTTGACGGTCTTGCCGGACTTCGCGACCCTGCTGGTGCGCTCCACCCTGCCGTCATCGAACACGTCGATCTGGAAGATCCTCTGGCAATACCAAGCGTGCCCCATCACCGTGAGGTTGTGCCGCAAGCCGGGGCGGAGCCTCATGATGTCCGCCGCGTTCTTGTAATCCCAGGTCGACCTCCCCTTATTATGCAGCAGAGCGATTCGGCGGCGGACGAAATCCGCCCCAATCATCTTAAGGGCGAGCACGGCCTCGGCGAGGCGGCAAATCCTAGTGGTGGCAATTGAGAACTTCGCATCATCGGCGTCGAGGTTGCCCCAGGCCGCGTTGCAGATCAGCGGCTCCCGGCGAACGCCCCAGCAGAAATCTGGTGGGTCCTTCTCCACAATCCAGCACCACCGGCCCTGCCACTCTTCCCACCTCTCCCTCGAGGCACCTTCTGGGTATGCGCCCTTCTCCTGGGCCCTCAGGATCCAGGTGACGCTCCCGGAAAGGGTGCCCCCATGTTGGACGCGGGGGTAGAAGTAGTGGCGGAAGATCGCCGTGCTGGGGAGCACCCCGACGAAGCCCTCACAAAGATGGGCGAAAAGCCCCAAGCCCGCCACGTTGTTTGGCGTAAGATCCAACAGATGAAAGACAAAGGTGTGCATAACATCGTTGAAGAAATCAGAAAAGGGGGGACAGAGCCCGTAGAAGAAGAAATCAACGAAGAATGGATACCATTCTGAGACGGCCTCGTCGCAATCAGCGGGAAGGGCGCGGGTGGCAGGGTGCCCAGTCATCGTTGTCCCCCATAGCGGCTTGAAGTAGTCCCTGAGCTCGAAGACGTCGACTATCGACGAGGAGAAGTAGGCGAACTGCGTCCGCTGTACTACCGCCTCGCTTTCCGGTAGCTCCTTCTCCTTCGCGTCCTTGGCCACTCCTTTTCCCTTGCTGGGTTTGGGCACCATGGCAAGTGGAAAAGGGCGAGGGATCAGGAACAGCGGAGGCACGGCAGCAGCGAGCAAGAGAGGAAGCTTGAGAAGGAAGGATGGCGGGACAGTGGTTCTGAGATTGGGGAGAGTGCAAGGGGTAAAAGGGCGGCGTGCTCGCAGTTATTCCTTTTTATGGGGAAGGTGCGGGCTGCTTCCCTTCCCTTTAACTGTGATGTGACGCATGCATGTAGCAGCCGCTCCGTGCATGACCCCCATGTCACGCACGACCCCCCACGTCGCATGATTCAACGCGACTCATGGGGAAGGGCAACAGACAAAGAGTTACTGCGGTAAAAACCGCACCGCCTGCCCGCACACCGTTCTGGGCCCAGGCCGGGGGGCTCCTGTCGGTGTACTAAAGTAGGAGCACTACTTTGTACCCCTTACTAAGTGCACGGGCAGTCAGAGCCGCGCCCACGACCGCACTAAGCAGGGCAGAGGGAAGGACCGAAGCTGCAGAACGGTCAAAGCAATGCCAAGACCAGAAGGCCAAGAGGGCAAGGTAGTTCTCCCCGGCAAGATCCTTGCCGGGGCAGCCTCCGCGGCCCTGGCAGGAGCCTTGCCAGGGCAACTTGCCCAACCCCCGCCAGCAGAATGCGCCACCCTTGAGCCCAAGGTTTCCATCCTCATTGGAACCAGTGCTCGGAAAGCACTTCTATAAGTGGCATGCAGATATTTGTGAAGACAAAGAATAGAAGACGACGATCCTTGGCAAGATCCTTGCCAAGGAAACCCACAAGGCCTCCAGCAACATCCTTGCCGGGGACGACCATGGCGCCGCGGCAAGACCCTTGCCGGGGCCCCGGCAAGGCCCTTGCCAAGGATGCTTGCAAGGCCACAGCTAGGCCCATGTCTGCCCCGATCCCGCCGCCACTCCCCATGCAGTTGATAGCCCACCAGCTAGGCAGGAGCCTGCGTGTCAACAGGAGGCTACTAGGCAACTCAGCGACGCCTACGTGGTGGCATGCAAAACTGCGTGAAGACCTCACCACCGCGCCACCTCAGCTGCCTGCCAGCTTACATGGCACCACGCGCCCCGCTGGCCCGGACGTGTGTCAGAGCAGGGTGGAGCGACAACAAATGGGACGGGGGTTCACATTTAATGTTCCTTGTCCCATATGGCTAGCGATAAGGTTAGCCACAGTACCCGAATTCCACCTCCTGTGTGCCATTGTGGCGATCCCCTTTGCTATAAAAGGAGGTGTCGGTGTCAAAACCGGCGGATCTCGGGTAGGGGGTCCCGAACTGTGCGTCTAGGCGGATGGTAACAGGAGACAAGGGACACGATGTTTTACCCAGGTTCGAGCCCTCTTGATGGAGGTAAAACCCTACGTCCTGCTTGATTAATATTGATGATGTGTGTTACAAGAGTAGATCTACCACGAGATCAAGGAGGCTAAACCCTAGAAGCTAGCCTATGGTATGATTGTTGTTCGTCCTATGGACTAAAGCCATCCGGTTTATTAGACACCGGAGAGGGCTAGCGTTACACAGAGTCGGTTACAATAGTAGGAGATCTACATATCCGTATCACCAAGCTTGCCTTCCACGCCAAGGAAAGTCCCATCCGGACACGGGAAGAAGTCTTCAATCTTGTATCTTCGTAGTCTTGAAGTCCGGCCGATGATGATAGTTCGGCTATCTGGACACCCCCTAGTCCAGGACTCCCTCAGTAGCCCCTGAACCAGGCTTCAATGATGATGAGTCCGGCGCGCATATTATCTTCAGCATTGCAAGGCGGGTTCCTCCTCCGAATAATTTATAGAAGATCGTGAACACCAGGATAATGTCCGGCTCTGCAAAATAATTTCCACATACCATCGTAGAGAGAATAATATTTACACAAGTTCAATCTGCTGACGTATTTCGTGGCGTGTCGTCACGCTGCTACCATGCCTTTACTCAAATTGTTTTTATTGTACCACCTCAGCGCGTTTAGCGAAGCGGTTTCCTTGGCACGTCTTGTCGAAGCAGAGATCGTGTTCCCTTTATCCCGAGATTCCCATCAATACGGACGTGGGTAACCCAACCGCGCCATTGATTGCGGCGCTTGGGGGATAAGCGAGTTTTATCAGGCCGGTAGGGGCACATGTTTTTTCCGCCCATATAAGGGGATAAAGATCCAACCCTTTTACCTACGCCTTCTTCCTCCTTGGCTTATCCATCCCTGTGAACTCGAGCTCCAGCGCCCAAGCCCGCACATCTCACCTCAACCTCCTCCAACTATGTCCGGAGCGGGAGGCAAGTGGATGGCCTCCTCCGTTACGGAGGGGCACATCCAGAAGCTGCGCAGCGCCGGATATTTGTGCAGCAATATCGCGCATCAGCTCCCCGACGAGGGAGAGCTCATCCCCACCCCCAGGCCCCATGAGAGGGTAGTATTTCTTACCCATTTCCTCCGCGGACTGGGCTTCCCACTCCATACCTTTGTTCGGGGGCTCATGTTCTACTACAGCCTGGATTTCCACGATCTAGCCCCCAATTTCATTCTCAACATCTCTGTGAGGCCTTCCTCTGCATCCAGCCCCACTTCGGCTTGTGGCTCAAGACCTTCAGTGTCAAGACGAAGGTTGTGAAAGGCAGCCAAGCGGAGTGCGGAGGGGCCATGGTGGGCCGGATGTCCAACGTTACTTGGCTTGAGGGCACTTTTGTGGAAACCATCAAGGGGTGGCAATCGGGGTGGTTCTACATCACCGAGCCGCGTGACCCTGAATGGGCAGCGGCCCCCGAATTCAGATCCGGCATCCCCACACGGCTCACCTCCTGGAAAGAGAGCGGCCAGACTTGGGGTGATTCGGAGGAGCTGACCGGACTCCAAGCATGCGTCCAAAAGCTGGTGACAAGAAGCTCAAGCTCGTCAACGTGGTCCAGGTCATGCTCATCCGTCGGATTCTCCCGTGCCAACGACGGGGCTTCAACATGTGGGAGTTCGATCCGGCGCACCACCAGACTTTGAGCGGGCTCTTCGACACTACGTACGAAGACGTCTGGAAGGTGCTGTTCAAGGGCGTCGAGGCTCCCGCATCCGCTACCGAAGATCGCGGATTCAGCTCGCAGCGTCCGGCTGACGAGGTAAGCGATTTTGCCCTTTACGGGACGCTTGATTTCCATAGTTTGACTCTATGCGGGATCTAAACTCCCTTCCCTTTGACAGGGCTGGCTGGCGAAGGCCGAGCAGACTATCTATCCGGCCCCATTGCCAAAGGACCCAGCGGACGCCCGCCTAACGGGGCTGCTGGCTCCGGCACCCCACGTGGTGCCGGAGAAGAAGGCCAAGAAGAAGGCCACGGGGACTCGGAAGAGTTCCCGTTTTTTGGTGCTATCGGATGACGACTCCGAGGCCGACTCCTCTCACCAAGGTGAGGAGGAGAAGAAGAAAGCCTCTCCCCTAGTGGGGGGAGAGAAGAAAAGGAAGGCCTCCCCAACGAGGGAGGCCGAAGGGTCCAAGAAGGGAAAAACTCTTCCCCTGGCTGCTCTGCCAACGCTAGTGACGACGACGAGGACTGGCCTCCAAGGACCAAGCCCCTGGCGAGATCATGAGTATCGGGACTCCCGAATAACTTCATGGTTTTTCTTTCTTGCCACACAATGTCTTTCTAATGCCGCATACAACCCTACAGTCCGCCCAAGGACGATCTTCCCGCTTCGTCGAGTGGGTCCTTAGGTGCATCGGATATGGATTCTCTTCCGACCTCCTCCACCCCCCGTGACACGGACGATGCCGAGGTGGGATCCTGGGAAGGGACCCGCCAGGAGGAGGAGGCTCCGGTGGTGTTGCAGGACAACCTCCCGGACTTTGCACCGGACTCGGCTCCGGATCCCATAGTGGCTCCGGAGTCTGGCGGGCGGCCCCTTCGTAAGAAGGGCAAGACCGTGACGCCGGCGGCCTCCGTCCAACCGGAGGCGCCGGATAGCTTGCTGGAGGCGCTCAATGGTGCCTCCATCGAAGAGGAACACCACACTGTTATGAGTGAGGTGATTCAGAAGGTGCAGCTCGCCAAGAGCGGGCTGACCGAAGCCTGCAGCAGCCTTCTAACAGGCTTTGAGGTAAGAATTTTGATATATGTAAAAAAGTACCGCATAGACAGTAGCCCCTGATGCTCGGTTCGGTGTTCAGAAAGAAAAGCCGGACTAAGGATCTAAGAAGATATACGCAGGAGTCATAAAAAATATGTCAATATGGGATTGCAGGCTGCGCTGCTGACCTCTGCCGCACTGACTGCGGAGGTCAATACTTTGAAGGAAAGCCTCGAGCGGTTCGAGAACGAGCTCGGCCGTGCCAAGAAGCAGCTCGAGGACAAATAAGGTGAGTAACCCCTTATTAAAATAGTACCTTACAGAAAAGGATTTTGGTTGCAAAAAGAATGACAAGGATAACATGGGTATTGCAGGGGCCCCTAACGAGGTGGCGACCCTGAAAGAGGCGGTGGCTGCGGCCGAACGCAATGCGGCCGCGGAGCGCACCGAGCGAGAGAAGCATGAAGCATGGGTGGCGGAGGTATAGCAAGAGCTCCAGGATCTCGTGAAAAAACATGAGAGCCTGGAGCGTGACTCGCAGACTCGAGAGTCTGAGCTTGCAACTGCTCTTGAGAGTGCCAAAGCTGCTAAGACCGAAGCCTACAAGGCCTCTCAAGAAATTGAGGCGTTGACGAAAATAGCAGCGGGTAAGGCATTTTTCATGCAAAGTAAGCATGTGAGTGTTAATTACCTATTGCTTACCCGAATTCGGAGCTCTCCAGGAGCGTTCGCAGATCTTCCTCACAGCATGTCCGATGCTGCCGCGTTCTATCGGGCCGAGGAGGGGAGCTCGACGGAGAAGGTCTTTTGGTCTCAGTATGCTGAGACCGGACATCTGGTGCCCCTTAGCGACCAGCTGAAGCAGCTGGTCGAGCTCCACAAGGCGGCCAAACAGGCCATGAAGGGCCTCATAGTTCGGCTGTGGCCTAAGGAGGCCCTGCCTGGGAGCTACTTTGGCCTAGTGCGGCGGCTGGTGGATGCGTGCCCGTTGGTTGAAGTCATCAAGCACTCCGCGTGTATTGAAGGTGCCCGTCGGGCCCTTGCCCACGCAAAGGTGCATTGGGGCAAGATGGATGCCCAGAAGCTTGTGACGGACCCGCCACCGCATGGCAAGGAGCATCGCACGCCCGAGATGTATTATAAGAGTGTGCTGAAGGGCGCCCGCACTATTGCGGGTGAGTGCTCCAAAGATGTAATATTTGAGTAGACTCGCATTTTGTTATCCTGTGCGCTGAAAACTTAGTTCATATGCGCTAAGCCACGCTTGTTAATTTAAAATATTACCTTCTGTGCGGCTGTTTATCAAATCTGAGAGATGGCAAGTCGCCGGCTTCAGCCCCCATGCCACGAGTGCTGGGGTGTTCGGGATAAATATGAGCACTCTTGTTCCCATATTTGGGTCCATCTAGGGAGGCGCTCAACACAAGGAACAAGGCAACCAGACTTATAATGCTTGAACACTCTCACTTAGCCATAGAATTCTATAATTTTAAATTTCGGCGAAGCCCCTAGTCTTCGTAAGGACGAATTTGGGGCGTTATCCACGCCTGCGCCGAACAGAGTCGGCTCCTCACTCTAAGCGGCATAAGTCTTTAAGGACTCGCAAAAAACCTCTCGAACAACGACCAGCTCTCGCCTCATCATGACGGTCAGTTTTAGCTTTCTCCACTGAGGCGCTCGCCCAGCTCAACCGGGGCGCAATCGCAGTGGTTCTCCCAGTGCTACCTTAGCCGATGGAACGGAACGTAAGGTACCAAAACATGGGAGCCGGGCAAACCCAACTATTGACCCAAGACATGATTCGGAGCCGATGCATATAATGCTTTAAGTTCGCGGTGCCGCACTTGTGAAAGTGCTCGGACTTATCACACCGTGATGCGGGAAACATAAGCCCCTAGTGTATTTAGCCGTACCAAAACATACGGATGCGACATGTCACAAATGAACATATGTATAAGAGAGAAATGCAATTGGAAGCAAAAAGGTGCTGCATTACTTATTCAAGAAAAACTGCTGTAAGTGCAGAACGATACAAATGGTGCGATAAGCAAGGGATGGGACTGTTAAACATGTCCCCCTCTAGGGGTAGGCTGCGGAATGGTGCATAAAACAGATTTAATGCTCGTAATGGAGACCACCTGGATACTCGTTGTAGCCTTTCTCCTTCCCTGGCTGTTGCATTGTGAGTTCGGCGGGTCTACTGCCGGACAGGGCCTCTGACGAACAGAGTCCTGTGGGTGAAAATAAAAAGAAAATAAAAAAAAGAACGACACACTTGGGAGCCCCTGGAGTGGTTAAGCCTTATTCTGGGCCTATCGTGGTCGTGCCCCTCTCCCCATGCCCATGGTATCTTCAGAGCGTAATGGTGTACGCGAAGGACCTCTCTTGACGTTTTGCAGGGGCTGGGGTTGGGGCCGCACTGCTACGCGTGCTCGGAACGTGCCAGGTGGTCTTGTTGTATGTTATTCCGGGCACGTTTAGACGTGTCCGGTCGCTTAACGGCCGGACTCGAGAATTGCCTTAAGAGGCTGCATTGTACTTTTGCCGCGAGAGCCGCTGTATGTTCCTCCGTTCGGAGAGAGCGTCCAGTGTTTCCGTTGACCGTGATGACTCCTCGAAGGCCTGGCATTTTGAGCTTGAGATATGCGTAGTGTGGCACCGCATTGAACTTTGCGAACGCGGTACGTCCGAGCAGAGCATGATAGCCGTTGCGGAACGGAACTATGTCGAAGATTAACTGCTCGCTTCGGAAGTTATCCAGGGATCCGAAGACCACTTCTAGTGTAACTGAGCCTGTACAATTGGCTTCTACACCTGGTATGACGCCTTTAAAGGTCGTCTTGGTGGGTTTAATCCTTGAGGGGTCTATGCCCATTTTGCGCACTGTGTCCTGATAAAGCAGGTTCAGGCTGCTGCCGCCGTCCATCAGGACTCTGGTGAGGTGAAATCCATCGACGATTGGGTCTAGAACCAATGCGGCGAATCCGCCATGGCGGATGCTGGTGGGGTGGTCCCTTCGGTCAAAAGTGATCGGGCAGGAGGACCATGGATTGAACTTCGGGGTAACTGGCTCCATCGCGTATACATCCCTGAGTGCACGCTTCCGCTCCCTTTTGGGTATGTGCGTTGCGTATATCATATTCACCGTCCGCACCTGTGGGGGGAAACCCTTCTGTCCTCTATTGTTCGGCAGTCGGGTCTCTTCCTCGTCATCGCTATGCAGCCCCTTGTCATTGTTTTCGGCAATTAACTTGCCTGCCTGCTTGAATACCCAACAGTCCCTATTGGTGTGGTTGGCTGGCTTTTCGGGGGTGCCGTGTATCTGACACGAGCGGTCGAGTATTCGGTCCAAATTGGACGGACCCGGAGTAGTTCTTTTGAATGCATTTTTCCACTGACCGGGTTTAGAGCCTCTGAATCCGGCATTGACTGCCGTATCTTCACTGTTATCACCGTTAATGCGGCGTTTGTTTTTGGTGCGACGCGACCTGCCATTACGGTCCTTGAAATCCGGACTGCCAGAGTTTTTGCTGAGGTTATTGCTGCGTGCTAGCCAGCTGTCTTAACCCGCGCAGAAGCGGGTCATGAGTGATGTGAGGGCTGCCATGGATTTCGGCTTTTCCTGTCCCAGGTGCCGGGAAAGCCACTCGTCGCGGATGTTATGTTTGAAGGCTGCGAGGGCCTCCGCATCCAGATAGTCGACGATTTGGTTTTTCTTGGTTAAGAACCGTGTCCAGAATTGTCTGGCCGATTCGTCTGACTGCTGAATTATGTGGCTTAGGTCATCAGCGTCTGGTGGTCGCACATACGTTCCTTGGAAGTTGTCGAGGAATGCGGCTTCCAGGTCTTCCCAACTCCCGATTGACTCTGCTGGCAAGCTGTTAAGCCAATGCCGGGCTGGTCCTTTAAGCTTGAGTGGGAGATATTTGATGGCGTGAAGATCATCACCGCGGGCCATGTGGATGTGAAGGAGATAGTCTTCGATCCAAACCGCGGGGTCTGTTGTGCCATCGTAGGATTCAATGTTTACGGGTTTAAACCCTTCGGGGATTTGATGATCCATTACTTCGTCTGTGAAGCATAGTGGGTGTGCGGCACCTCTGTACTGGGCGATATCACGACGGAGCTCGAAAGAGCTTTGTCTATTTTTTTCGGCCCGGCCGGACTTACTGTGTCCGGCGCGACGGTTGTCGTCACGTATCATGGGGCGCCCATGCGATGCATAGATCGATCTTGATTGTCTTGCCTTATCCTCCAATATATCTCGCAAGTCCGGAGCGTTCCCCTGTGGCTTTGTGCTTTTCGAGCGATGCCGGGGTACGGTTCTAGCGAAGGGCCTAGGGGCCTCTCTATCGCGACCACGGGGTGGTCGGTCAGCCGTATTGTCGCCTCCTCCTCTAATCGGGGGAGCAGCTTGCGTTTAGGGCAACTTTTGGAGGGGCGTTCGAGCTCTTGCTCTTCGGCCGCGAGGACTTCAGTCCATCTATCGGCTAACACATCTTGATCAGCTCTAAGCTGTTGCTGCTTTTTCTTGAGGCTGTTTGCCGTGGCCATAAGCCTGCGTTTAAAACGCTCTTGTTCGATGGGATCCTCAGGCACGACGAATTCGTCGTCGTCGAGGCTTGCCTCATCTCCGGAGGGAGGCATATAGTCCTCTACCTCTTCTTCTGCCGCTCTCTCATGAGGGCTGGCGTCTCCGTCCTCCTGCGCTGAATCTTGCTAGAGTGGGTTGTCTTCGGCACTGTCCGGTGTGTTATTATCTCCGGTGCCGGAATCTTCATTCTTGTTGTGGCGGGATTTAGAGGGGCGCCGCTGACGCTGGCGCTTGGGCTGCTTCTTCGAGGGGTCATCCTCCGCTGTTGCTTCGCCATTCCCATCCTTTGGGATATCCACCATGTATATGTCATATGATGAGGTGGCTTTCCAGTGCCCGCTAGGCGCTGGTTCTTGGTCGTCTCTGGCATCGTCGTCCATACCGTCGATGTCTTCGGAGTCGTAGTCTAGCATGTCGGTTAGATCATCGACAGCGGCTACCAAGTGGGTGGTGGGTGGGCTTTGAATTTCTTCGTCGTCTGCATCCCAACCGTCCTGACAGCAGTCTGGCCAGGGTTCTCCTGATAACGAGAGATACTTTAGCGAACTCAAGATGTCGCCAAAAGGTGAGTGTTGAAAAGATGTCCGCTGCGGTGAATTCCATGACCGGCTCCCAATTGGATTCAATTGGAGGGGGCGCGGGAGGTTTGGAGTCCGGCAAGGAGTCCGGCACCTCAGAGTCACAAGCTTCGTGAGGGACAAGGTCAGTGTTCGGCTCTATCGCCGTAGAGGTTGCCGCCCCCGAGGTGGTGTCTAGCCATCTGTCCTCGATCTGCGCAGCCGGCTCCGAATTGAAGATCAGAGCGGGCTCGAGTGCGGCCTCCACGGTACTGTCCGGCTGCAGAGCTAAATCATGCCTGTCGTGACAGTGCGGCGCGCTTGGCTGTGGCTCGAATCCATCGAAGATCAAGTCCCTGCGGATGTCAGCCGTGAAGTTCAAACTTCCAAACTTGACCTGACGACCAGGGGCGTAGCTTTTGATCTGCTCTAGATGGCCAAGTGAATTGACCCGCAGTGCAAAGCCGCCGAATACGAAGATCTGTCCGGGGAGGAAGGTCTCACCCTGGACCGCGTCGTTGTTGATGATCGAAGAAGCCATCGAGCCTATCGGCGATGACACAGAGGAACTCTCAATGAAAGCACCAATGTCGGTGTCAAAACCGGCGGATCTCGGGTAGGGGGTCCCGAACTGTGCGTCTAGCCGGATGGTAACAGGAGACAAGGGACACGATGTTTTACCCAGGTTCGGGCCCTCTTGATGGAGGTAAAACCCTACGTCCTGCTTGATTAATATTGATGATGTGTGTTACAAGAGTAGATCTACCACGAGATCAAGGAGGCTAAACCCTAGAAGCTAGCCTATGGTATGATTGTTGTTCGTCCTACGGACTAAAGCCATTCGGTTTATATAGACACCGGAGAGGGCTAGGGTTACACAGAGTCGGTTACAATAGTAGGAGATCTACATATCCGTATCGCCAAGCTTGCCTTCCACGCCAAGGAAAGTCCCATCCGGACACGGGACGAAGTCTTCAATCTTGTATCTTCGTAGTCTTGGAGTCCGGCCGATGATGATAGTTCGGCTATCCGGACACCCCCTAGTCCAGGACTCCCTCAGGAGGCCCAAGGCATACTGGAGAGGGATTCAGACTAGGGTATTACGCACATCACGGCCCGAACCTGGAAAAATGACCCGTGTGCTTTGTCTGGCTACTGATCCCTCTCTCCTCTCAACTCCGCGCCCCGCAACCGTAGTAGGGATCCCAGTTGGTCCCATAGGTGTCGTTTCCACCGACAGGTCTGGTACACAGCATTGCATACATGAAAGAACATACGGCTGAGGCATAGGAAATGACTTTCATTTTCTCTCTATCTTCTGAAGTGGTCAGGCATTGAGTCTGACTCAACTTCACACCTTGTAATACAGGCAAGACCCCTTTCTTTGATTGATCCATTTTGAACTTCTTCAAAACTTTATCAAGGTATGGGCTTTCTGAATGTCCAATTAAGCGTCTTGATCTATCTCTATAGATCTTGATGCCCAATATGTAAGCAGCTTCACTGAGGTCTTTCGTTGAAAAACTCTTATTCAAGTATCCTTTTATGCTATCCAGAAATTCTATATCATTTCCAATCAACAATATGTCATCCACATATAATATTAGAAATGCCACAGAGCTCCCTGTCACTTTCTTGTAAATACAGGGTTCTCCAAAACTCTGTATAAAACTATATGCTTTGATCACACTATCAAAGCGTTTATTCCAACTTCGAGAGGCTTGCACCAGTCCATAAATGGATCGCTAGAGCTTGCACACTTTGTTAGCACCCTTTGGATTGACAAAACCTTCTGGTTGCATCATATGCAACTCTTCCTCAAGAAATCCATTAAGGAATGCAGTTTTTACATCCATCTACCAAATTTCATAATCATAAAATGCAGCAATTGCTAACATGATTCGGACAGACTTAAGCATCAGTACGGGTAAGACAGCTCATCATAGTCAACTCCTTGACCTTGTCGAAAACCTTTCGCAACAAGTCGAGCTTTGTAAAAAGTAACATTACCGTCAGCGTCAGTCTTCTTATTGAAGATTCATTTATTTTCTATGGCTTGCCGATCATCGGGCAAATCCACCAAAGTCCATACTTTGTTCTCATACATGGATCCCATCTCAGATTTCATGGCCTGAAGCCATTTTGCAAAATCCAGGCTCATCATCACTTCCTCATAGTTCGTAGGTTCATCATGGTCTAGTAACATGACTTCCAGAACATGATTAGCGTACCACCCTACTGCGGACCTACGAGGTTCGGTAGTAACTTGATCTGAAGTTCATGATCATCATCATTTGCTTCCTCACTAATTGGTGTAGGAATCACTAGAACTGATTTCTGTGATGAACTACTTTCCAATTTGGGAGAAGGTAAAATTACCTCATCAAGTTCTACTTTCCTCCCACTGACTTCTTTCAAGAGAAACTTCTTCTCTAGAAAGGATCCATTCTTAGCAACGAATATCTTCCCTTCGGATCTGTGATAGAAGGTGTACCCAATGAAGATGCACTTCTCCGATTTGGGTTAGAGCTTATCAGGTTGAAGCTTTTTTACATGAGCATCACAACCCCAAACTTTAAGAAATGACAACTTTGGTTTCTTGCCAAACTACAGTTCATAAGGTGTCGTCTCAACAGATTTCGATGGTGCCCTATTTAAAGGGAATGCAGCCGTCTCTAAAGCATAACCCCAAAATGATAGCGGTAAATCAGTAAGAGACATCATAGATTGCACCATATCCAATAAAGTACGGTTACGATGTTCGGACACACATACGCTGTGGTGTTATAGGTGGCGTGAGTTGCGAAACTATTCCACATTGTTGCAAATGAGGATCAAACTCGTAACTCAAATATTCGCCTCCACGATCAGATCGTAGCAATTTTATTTTCTTGTTACGATGATTTTCTACTTCAGTCTACAATTATTTGAACTTTTCAAACGTTTCAGACTTATGTTTCACTAAGTAGATATGCCCATATCTGCTCAAATCATCTATGAAGGTAAGAAAATAACGATACCCACCACAAGCCTCAACACTCATTGGACCGCATACATCAGTATGTATTATTTAAAATAAGTCAGTAACTCGTTCCATTGTTTCGGAGAACGGAGTTTTAGTCATCTTTCCCATGAGGCATGGTTCGCAAGCACCAAGTGATTCGTAATCAAGTGATTCCAAAAGCCCATCAGCATGGAGTTTCTTCGTGCTTTTTACACCAATATGACCTAAATGGCAGTGCCACAAATAAGTTGCACTATCATTATTAGCTTTGCATATTTTGGCTTCAATATTATGAACATGTGTATCACCATGATCGAGATTCAATAAAAATAGACCAGTAAACAAGGGTGCATGACCATAAAAGATGTTACTCATGTAAATAGAACAACCATTATTCTATGATTTAAATGAATAACCGTCTCGCATCAAACAAGATCCAGATATAATATTCATGCTCAACGCTGGCACCAAATAAAATTATTCAGGTCTAAAACTAATCCCAAAGGTAGATGTAGAGGTAGCATGCCGACGGCGATCACATCGACCTTGCAACCATTTCCGACGCGCATCGTCACCCCGTCCTTAGCCAATCTTTATTTAATCCGTAGCCCCTGTTTCGAGTTGCAAATATGAGCAACAAAACCAGTATCAAATACCCAGGCACTACTACAAGCATTAGTAAGGTACACATCAATAACATGTATATCAAATATACCTTTCACATTGCCATCCTTCTTATCCGCCAAATACTTGGGGCAGTTCCGCTTCCAGTGACCAGACTTGGGCTTCTTCCTGGGAGTAGCAACTTGCTTGCTATTCTTCTTGAAGTTCCCCTTCTTCCATTTGCCCTTTTCTTGAAAGTAGTGGTCTTATTGACCATCAACACTTGATGGTCCTTCTTGATTTCTACCTTCGCAGCCTTTAGCATCGCGAAGAGCTCGGGAATCATTTTTGTCATCCCTTGCATATTATAGTTCATCACGAAGCCTTTATAGCTTGGTGGTAGTGATTGAAGCACTCTGTCAATGACACTATCATCAGGAAGATTAACTCCCAGCTAAGTCAAGTGGTTATGGTACCCAGAAATTCTGAGTATGTGTTCACTGACAGAACTATTCTCCTCCATTTTGCAGCTATGGAAGTTGTTGGAGACTTCATATCTCTCAACTTGGGCATTTGATTGAAATATTAATTTAACTCTTGCAATATCTCATTTTCGCCATGACGTTCAAAATGTCTTTGAACTCCCGATTCTAAGCCGTAAAGCATGGCACACTGAACTATCGAGTAGTCATCAACACGCGCTGCCAGGCATTCACAATGTCTGCAATTGATGGCGCAGGTGGTACACCCTGCGGTGCTTCTAGGACGTAATTCTTCTATGCAGCAATGAGGATAATCCTCAAGTTACATACCTAGTCCGTGTAATGGCTACCATCATCTTTCAATTTAGCTTTATCTAGGAACACATTAAAATTCAAGGGAATGGTAGCACGGGCCATTGATCTACAACAACATAGACATGCAAAAACTATCAGGACTAAGTTCATGATAAACTAAAGTTCAATTAATCATATTACTTAAGAACTCCCTTTTGGATAGACATCCCTCTAGTCATCTAAATGATCACGTGATCCAAATCAACTAAACCATGTACGATCATCACGTGAGATGGAGTAATTTTCAATGGTGAACATCACTATGTTGATCATATCTACCATATGATTCATGTTCGACCTTTCGGTCTCAGTGTTCCGAGGCCATTTCTGCTTATGCTAGGCTCGTCAAGTTTAACCTGAGTATTCCGCAAGTGCAAAACTGGCTTGCACCCATTGTATATGAACATAGAGCTTATCACACCCGATCATCACGTGGTGTCTCGGCATGACAAACTGTAGCAATGGTGCATACTCAGGGAGAATACCTATACCTTGAAATTTAGTAAGGGATCATCTTATAATGCTACCACCGTACTAAGAAAAATAAGATGCATAAAAGATAAACGTCACATGCAATCAAAATATGTGACATTATATGGCCATCATGTCACTGCAAGGATACCCCTTATAAAGCAACACAAATTTTACAACATTTTGACTATACGTTGTAAAATTCATGATAGATACGCATGTTATGGTTGCAGCATATGCGTTGCGGATTTGTAGCTCACGACCTTATCATCATGGTACGTATTGAAAAAAGCACAGGAGAGGATAGAGAGGCGCGCGAGAAACACAGCCCCCCGATTCTCCCCTCGTCTCTCCCAAATCGCCGCCACCCACCTCCTCCTCTTCTCCCTCCGACAACCTCGCCACCGGTCCCCCTTCCCCTACTCCCACCTTGGGGCTCCGGAGGCTGCTGGATCCACCGCATCCTGCACCCACAATCCCTCTCTCATCTCATCTGTCTCTTCACACGGCTCCTCGCTGCGCCACCTGCGGTGGCTATTTGAAACAACGTATGGCGAATCCCGCCACCGCAAAGCACAGGCAGAGGTCCCCTCGCACCACGGCGCCCTCCCATCCGGTTAGATCCGGCGCAAGATCCGGCGCTCATGGCCATCAAAGCCCACCTGCGACCCTACCCCATGGCTAGGGTTTCAGGAATCGGCTCCGGCCTCCGGCGTCGGTGGCCATGTCGTCATCCTCTCGTCCGGTGAGTGCATACCCTCCTCTGGCTTCGTCCTTTCTCTATCCCCCTTTCTCTAAGCTCAGATTTTCTCTTCTCCTGTAGATGTGCAAGGAGGAACGACTAGTGGATAGCCTTACTGTAGTTTGGGGCGTAGCCAAGTTGCTTCCTCCTCCTCTGGCTTCACGTGATGTCCTTGATCTACCATAGTTAAGACTGGCGCTTCCTACCCCCCTAGGTTTTCTTTAGTTCATTGATATGGTTCGTCTTCATTGCGATGGATGTTCCCTCACAGCCAAAATGATCAACATAGCTTCATGGAGATTATTGAATAACCCAGGTAAAGATAAAACTATGAATCTAGGAACTCACCTATAGTACGGCACCAATATGGTGGCAAGGCATCAACATACCTAAGTTCTGCACAATGTGTGTGTGTGGGGTTTGTACGGCAGATCAATGTTGTGCGCTAAGCCGACCAGTCGTACTTTGTGCTTATCTTCACTGTAGTTACTCTGACGAAATCCCTGTTATCTCATTAGTAATTATTAGGTGTGGACACATGTTCTATTATTTTCAGTTTAAGGGAGCAGAATCTTCTGATTTGGCCTTCCGTAAGGACCAAATTAACAACAATAGCAAGGAATATTAGGAGTTAATTTACTGCTACAAATATTTCACTATTTTCTTAGTTGGTATAATCTGATTTTATAGTAGAAATATTTAGCATAGATGTCAATACGGGCACAGATTTGTCAGGTCCACATGTATTTGCATGAGTACTACTTTTTTCTATGTTTGAAGGCTGAACTAATTAAGTAACGACTGATGATTTGAGCGAAAGAGCCCTTTGTTTTTATTTTTTATTTTCTTGGTGTATCCATAGATTGCACCGTTTTGCTGTATGAGAAGCACTATTAGAGCCTCCATGTTAATTCTAGAAGAGAGCTACAAAGAACCATCAAATGTTCTAGCCAATGAAATTTAAGGCGTTACATTGTAGACTGGTTCGAGAGTGAGAGTTGGTTCAGTACTATATGCATGAGCGTGACAAAAGAAATATATTAATCCAAGTGGGATGTGACAACGAAGTGCTGAGCAAAAAAGTGGTTTTGTGGGGATGGCATGCTTGATTTTATCAGCTATAAATTATCCTGTGCCTTCTCTCTTCTTACTTGTTATAATTCTCTCCCTGGAGCTGGAAAGACACCGTGACATGCTAATTTGACCATGTCAATCTCAAAAGTTATCTTTTCTTTCTAAATGTCCTAGTAGAAGTTAAGATTTGGCTTCACTAACTAAAATAATTCAAAAGAGGTTTGCATCCTTCCTTTTTATTTGTGTGCGTCATGGATATTGGGGCTACCTATGCACATATTCAGGTTGCAGTCATATTCATCATAAGGAGATTTTTTTTGAAGAGCTATATTTGGTTTTGCAGCTGCATGCACCAAGTCGATGTAGGGGGATGCCATGGAGCACGCAGAGTTCATGGAGCAACTCATAGACGATGCCATGGAAGGTATACTCTCTCCCTCTCCCTACCATGTTACTTCTTGTTGTGTCCATAGCCATTGAGCCGTGCTTATGTTGTATGCTCCTGTCCATGCATATTTATAGAATTTGAGGTTGTAGGTTCCAGTGGATTTATGTCGCAATAAATAATATGTTTGTTCACGCCCAACATTTTGACTGTAGGTGTACAGAATTAGCAATGGAGCTGGTGATGGCCATCTAAATTCATTTCAGTGGGTTTGAGGCTGTAGGTTTGTTCCAAAGCATGGTGAGCACCTATAGGGTTGTCTATTTCCTGTTGGATGACTGAAACCAACTAGAGCTAAATGTTTTGGTTCAATTTCAGATGATTAAATCCGTTTCTGGTGTTGGTTTCATCATTGCCCTTTAATGCACAACAGCACTCTGGCTACTATCCATATAATTTTACTGAGCCATGTTATTCTGCAGGCTGTGTCGTATATTGTGGCGGCTGGATTAGTCATCAATAACAACTAACACTCATGTGGTATGTTTCCATATTCATATACAAATTTTTGTTCAAACTATAGTGCTAGCTTGTTTACTTGTTTCTTACTTCGTGTTTGCTCTTGCTACAGTTGTAAGTTGTGGTCCTAAATTTAAACTTGATGGTGCTGAAATTACAAATGAATTCTAGGCAGTGCATGTCGATATCGCACTTGTGAGAACTGAAGATTTGGTATGGAATCGCAAAAAATGCAACACTCGGTAATGCAGAAAAAACGAAGATTGCATGGCCTTCAACCTTTGTGTGTCTGTAATATCCTGCCTCTATCACTACTTGTGTCATGCCAATGCATTGTGTGTTAACCGTTCATTTTGTTATTTTTCTTTGTAGATTCAGAAGACATCTGGATGATTATATGGGTGTGTGGCAAGTATACTGCACTTATCATGATGATGATGATGATGTCCTAGTTCATAATGATGATGATGATGGATGCTTTCAGTTTTAATTAAGTTGTAGGGATGATGTTCTTGTTGTGTGATGTTCCCCGGTTAAGTTTTAGTTAAGTTGTAGGGATGTTGATAGTTGCTTTCAGTTTAATCTTCATTGTCATGAAAATATTTAGATTATGCATCACACTTGGATGATGTTCCTCCTGTAATATCAACAATTGTAATTCAACAGTTTTATTCAATATATGATTTCTTCCTCTTTGTGGGTATATTTTCTTTCCTCACTTGATGTACACAAGTATCAATGTTATGTGCAAAATTAATTTAATTTTTGGCAATACATAAATATAATAATATTATTCACATTATAGTGAACACACTTGAAGCGTTGCAAATTCTTCGTTGCCAAGTAATGTGATTTGGATTCCTCTACATTAAGCACCAACATAAGTAAGTGTTGTAAAAGTTGGTTTTATTTGTTGTACTCTTGCAACGGTCCCTTTTACCAACAATAGCATAAGCGTTGCATTATACCCTAGCAACACTGGATAAGGCTACGCATCCCAAATCGTTGGTAAATTTGCTTGCAACGCATATATGGACTTCCAGATACAGAAAAAAGCGTTGCTACAGGTGGGGTCCTGTTGTAGTGTGTGCTCATAATCTCCATCACTGAAGCATCATCATGATCTCCATCGTCACCGGCTTGACACCTTGATCTCCACTATAGCATCATTGTCGTCTCGCTAACTATTGCTACTACGACTATCGCTACCTCTTAGTGATAAAGTAAAGCAATTACATGGCGATTGCATTTCGTACAATAAAGCGACAACCATATGGCTCCTCCCAGTTGCCGATAACTTTGTTACAAAACATGATTATCTCATACAACAATTTATATCAGATGATGTCTTGACCATATCACATCACAACAAGCCCTGCAAAAACAAGTTAGACGTCCTCTACTTTGTTGTTGCAAGTTTTACGTGGCTACTATGGGCTTCTAGCAAGAACCATTCTTACACTACAAAAAAATACACTTCCATGATGATACGTGTTTGTCACAGTAGGTCACGTTTTCTGTCAAGCATGTACATCCATGACGATTTTATGACAAAATCAAGATAGTCATACCTGTGCTGTCGTAGAAGTGTTCCATGACATTACCAAAATTATCATCACGGAAGTGTCCACTTCCATGACGATAAATTGCACGTCAAGGGTGACCGCACGTGGCATCCACCGTAATAGAATGCCGTTAAGCTATCGGGTCCATTTTTGGATCCGTAACCTATTAACAGCCCCGACCAATGGGGATTTTCCATGTGTAAAATCATCATTGGCTGGAGGAAACACGTGTTGGCTCACTATTGGGACAGATGTCATCCGCTCATTGGGCCGAAGGCGCCTATGATACGTCGACACGTGGCATGGCCCAACGAAGGCCCATTCCTGTGAAAAGGCCGACCCGTTTGACTTGGTTAAAAGGTGGCGGGCCAGCCCACGAAAAGCCTGTTAATGACATGTTGGCATATAGCCCATTTACAACTCGCTAACCCACGGCCCGTTATGACCTATCTGAATTAGGCCCAGTAGCATCATCTGGGCCATCCAATATGATTCCAGCCCGTATTAACTTCCGGCCCATGTATGGCCCATGGCATCGTTCGGCCCACATGAGGCCCTTTGTAACTCTTGGCCCATTAATGGCCCATAGTGAAATAGCCCGTAATGAAAGTGTATAACTTTATACCCATTAATGGCCTATTATTCCATTGGGCCGTTTCCAGCCCGCGTAATCTTTTGGCCTTCACAAGGCCCATTTATTCTTGGGCTCATTTCCAACATTCGGTTACTTACGGCCCGTTACTGTAACTTTCTGTTTGTGCGCCAAATTCACCCCGTGGTTACAGTCGTCCCGTTTGTGGCCCATTAATACGTTGGGCTCTTTTCATAGCGTCATCAAATACGGCTGATTAACGACGGCCCGTTATGGTGGGCCCATTAACGGGCGATTCCAATTCTAGCTCGTTTACGGCCATAATGCGGTCTGTTATTGGCCAATGTTTGGCCAATCGATCATACGTCCCATAGAAGGGCCATTAATGATACGGCCCGTAGAAGGCCCATTGTGTCTATGGCCCGTAGAAGGCCCATTGTTTCTACAGCCCGTAGGAGGCCCAGTGTCACTACAGTAAATATGTAGCCCAGGGTTATTGTGGCCTAGTTTAAAAAATAGGTTATTGTGGCCACTAGCAAACCGCGGAAAAAGAATTACACTCACTACAAGCAAACAAATAAACAAGACAACAAGGAAATAAATAAGCAAGCAACTTATGCTAGGATATCACAGCTATTACACATATTACATCCACTGGGCATCCAAGTTCGCCACCAGTGCAAATATAGGGAACAAAGCACCATATAATATACACTGGTTGTCAAAGTTGGCGACCAGCGCAAATAAACGCCACAGCAAAACAAGTCCAGAACTGAAACCACTTCAGAAGATCTCAAGAAACAATATCCTGGATACCCATAATTCTGGCAAGATTCTTAGCAAGCTTATTAACTTTCTCTTGTTTGGCGCTTAAATCCTCTAGGCGCTTGCTGTTGCACCAGAAAGTATGCATCTGAATTCTGCAGGGACTTCCTCAGTCCTTCAGCTTCCTGTCGCAGCGCATCTGATCGATGTCCTTCAAGTTGAAGTTGAGACTCAAGAAGACGAACTAATTCAGGCAGCGAGTTCGAAGAGCTTGTGCCAGCAGTAGTGGCCAGTAACTCGAACACTACATCAAGGTAAGCCTTTTGGGTTCTCTCACTGTCGTCAAGATAGTTTTTATCAGCTTTCTTGGAGACTGTCGGTGTCAAAACCGATGGATCTCGGGTAGGGGGTCCCGAACTGTGCGTCTAGGCGGATGGTAATAGGAGACAAGGGACACGATGTTTTTACCCAGGTTCAGGCGCTCTCGGTGGAGGTAAAACCCTACTCCTGCTTGATTAATATTGATGATATGGGTAGTACAAGAGTTGATCTACCACGAGATCAGAGAGGCTAAACCCTAGAAGCTAGCCTATGGTATGATTGTTGTTCGTCCTACGGACTAAAACTCTCCAGTTTATATAGACACCGGAGAGGGCTAGGGTTACACAGAGTCGGTTACAATGGGAGGAGATCCTCATATCGAATCGCCAAGCTTGCCTTCCACGCCAAGGAAAGTCCTATCCGGACACGGGACGAAGTCTTCCAAAGGTCATAGTCTGGCCATCTGGACACCCCCTAATCCAGGACTCCCTCAGTAGCCCCCGAACCAGGCTTCAATGACGATGAGTCCGACGCGCAAGTTTATCTTCGGCATTGCAAGGCGGGTTCTTCTCCCAATTCCATGTACCTATCGAATAGTGTCCGGCTTCTAGTGCATGCTGCACTCCTCAGCTTCTGTGCCCAATAATGACCATCTTCCACGTGTCGAACGAAAGTGAAAAGCCAGGGATTTTTTTCATTTACCCCCTAGCCGCGTAAATGAGCCGCCCATAAAAGAGACGGGGATTTAGATCCAATTCACACCATCTTCCCTCCGCGAGCATTCATCAGAGCGTCTTCGACAGAGATCCATTCCACTATGGCCGGTCGATGCAGCCCCTCCTCTCGCCTCTCCAGCCCTCGGCCCGGAGATTGGGAGCGGTGTTCCGTCCCGCATAGCAAGCTAGTAGTGCTCCAATCCAAGGGGCTTCTCCCCCTAGCATATATGGTCCCAGTTCGAGCCGGGATTGCCACCTATAGTGGCGGAGAGCAGGCGGAGAGCGTCCCCAATCCCTCCCAAGGAGAGCGGGTATGCCTAGTCCCTTATTTAATAAGAGGACTCATATTTCCAATTCATCCGTTTCTCCGAGGGCTACTGGAGTTTTACGGCCTCCAGCTACACCACCTCACGCCTGCCTCCATACTGCATATTGCAGGCTTCGTGGCCCTCTGCCAGCTATTTTTGGGCATCGAGGCCCATTTCGCGCTTTGGAAGAAGTTGTTCTACCTTGTGCCCCGCTCGCAGGAGGGGTTGATTTATCAAGTGGGCGGAGCCGAACTATGGCGCATCGCCGGGACCGGATATCTATCCGGAACCCCAAAGAAGGCGTCCGAGGACTGGCCTTCAGAATGGTTTTATATAGACGACGTCCCCCTGCCGGACCCTGTACGGATCAGCCTCCCTGAGTTCAATAATGCTCCGTTGAAGAAATGCCTGAGCTGGCGCCCACGGAACCCTCAGAAGGAAACTGACAGGGACGTCCTTTACCTGATGAGCTGGATAAGGTTGTTGGCTCATTCCGGACTGACCATGATCGAGGTCATGGCCACATGCATTATGCGGGGGGCGCAGCCGCTTTAGTACAGAGGCCACCCCATGTGGGATTTCAACGGGGAGGACGACGCCACCAGATGCGGTCACAAGGGGCCGGATTCAGCTGCCACCCTAACAAAGATCTTGTCCGCTTTGTACAAGGGAGAAGAAGAGGAATTCCTCCGTGTCAACCCACGGGGCGGATTCTCCATGTATAGTCCTCCAAGCTGGGTGAGTGAACACTTTCACTTGCCTACTCGTTTTCAAATTCCCATAATTGAGTACTTAGTCTAGCAATTTTAACGCAGGAGCTGCGCCAGACTATGAAGGAGATAAACAACCCTCCTCCACAACCCGAGGACCCGGAACGGTCCCTCGACCCGGACTCCCAAGTGGACCCGGACTTATGTGTGGAGTTAATTGATGGGGTGTTTCATCAATTGAGTAAGGACAACACCTTAGTGGCCATTACGGCGGATTATCCCGGACTACTTCCAGCCTCGAGTCCCAACACTTTCAAGAGGACCCATCCATGCTTATTTTGATTGCCGTAAACCAATAGTGTTTCGTTTTGTAGGGGAAATCCTTGAGGCGGAGGGCCGAGCCCGCGGTGGGTAGCCAACAAGGGATATTGAAGCCAGGCGGGCTAAAAGAAGTGCGGACCAGATCGAGATGCCGACGCAATGGTACGGCATGCAACTTAACACCTAGGGTTTATGCCCTTAAGGCATACTAACGCTCATGCTCTCCTCAGGAAGAGGAGCGCCCGCCGGACTATATCCACCGGCCAGGCTTCAAGGCCAGGTCCGGAAGCGGAGGCGAACACGGGCCGCACCCCGGACGTCCCTCCGACAGAGGGCGCGGACGGGCTATCTGCCACCAATTCAGAGGTGGAGAGTTCCATGAACCACCGGCGTCGCCGGACTGTTTTTCGCGACGCATGTTTTTCCCAAGAGGCATTGGACGCCTTTAATATGGGAGATGCGTACCTCCGTGCCGCTCGGAATGGTCTAGCCAGAGCCATAGAGCAGTATGTGAAAGACATACGGGTGAATAAATCTGATGGTTGCATATGTCAGTAGCCCCCGAGACTTGAATCAGTTAAGATAACTGATTTAAGGATCATATGTTATGCAGGAACTCGCGAAAAAGAATACGCAACTGTCCCAGGAGCTGGAAGAGTGCAAGGCCCAACTTGAGGCCGCACTAGCCGCTACAGAGAATGCCAAAGGGACCCCCGCAGGTAATATATGCTGCGAAAGATAGGTCTATTGTGAAGTGCGGCAAGTGTGCAATTCTGACAATAACAGTGCAGATGAGGCCAGAGTGAATCCGGACAAGCAACAACTCTTGCGCCAGTTAAAGGCCGGCGAGAGCGTGCTGACGAGGGTGAGGCAAGAGAAGAACAACCTTCAAGACGCCAATACCCAGCTGGGCGAGGAACTAAAGGATGTTCGTGCTCAGCTGTCTGATTCCGTAAAGGAGAATCGACGACTTCGACGCGACATTTTTAGTAAGTGCTTAAACGAATCTTCGAAAAAGAGTTCGGCGAGGAACTCGATTGATAGAGTTATGTCTGCAGATATGATGACAGGTCGGCTGCGGAGGAAATGCCCGGTTCTGCGGGGGACCTTCTTCCCGAGCTATTGCAACTGCACGAACGAGTTCGGCAGGCCATGCAAGGCATCGTCCGGGCTTTGTGGCCATCCCTCACCATGCCCGAAGGCCTTGGAGAGCTTGCAGAGAAGCTGGAGGGACTGCGGCAGCGCTTCCGATTATGGAAGATATCGGCCTGCCGTCAAGGCGCCAGGGAGGCCTGGGCCATGGTGAAGATGTGGTACACGAAGGCTGACCCAAACCACATGGCCGAGGTCGGCCCTGTGGGGCCCAACGGGAAGGAGATCCCTGTCAGTTTAGTGTACGTCCAGGTAGAGCTGGCCGCCAGGTATTCCCAACAGGGCTGTAAATTAGACAGCCTGCTGGATGGTATTGAATAAGAATATAACCAGTCAAATTGACTATGTAATTGAAAATGACATGTAAAATGCCTTCTAGCCGGATTGTAGATCATTTGTCATTGCGGACCTTTTGGCTTCGACCTCTGGACCCGATAGTTCGGAGTGTGTCCGAATACCCTCTCGGTTATATAAGAACCGGGGCATGCATGGAGACTAGGCGTAGGGGTCATAAGTGCTTTAGCACACAAGTGCCCAACTAGTTATGTTATATTACATGGTTAGTAAGAAACATCTTCCAGGGAGAATAGTTCCGTTAGGGGTTCCTTTCCCTGGGAGGCATGCCCTAATGTGCATGTCCGTTGCGAAAAAAAAGCAGAAAAGCATCTAGGGGCAGATAAATAAACAAGTGCAAATCATCTTTTAGTTCATCGACTGAATATTCCCTTAAGAACACTAGCTTTCGGCTTCACCCAGTCTAAGGTACACATCCGGCTGACCCGGCAGTAACAATCACAGAGGTGCTCCCTTTACCACCTAGACGAACAAACGGGAACGTAGGGGTAAGCACAGGAGCCAGGCAACCCAGCTTGGCCAAAACTTAAGTCATATCGATGCATATAATGGTGCGTAAAAGGTTCATGCGGAAGTGTCACACATGTTTTGGGCATGAGGCCCGTGTATATAAGCTTCTGATAAAGAAGCCCCCAGGTAAAATGAGCGCGGGTGGCGCGCCAATTATGTGCGAACAACGCGCAAGCAAGCCCCTAAAGGCTTGGGAAAAAAGGGAGGGAGGAGGAGAGAAATACCAGGCAGCTAATTTGCAATGAAAATAAAAAAGGTGACAGAGGAAGGAGACGAACACAGAGTCCGGCGCTAGGCGTAGAATCTTCGTAGGCGTGCTGCGTTCCATGGGTTCGGCTTGAGTCGGTTGTCCAATGCGTTTCACAGACGGTATGCTCCACCAGTCAAGACTTGGTCGATTATGAAGGGACCGTCCCATTTGGTCTTGAGTTTGTCCTTTTTCTTGTCCGGCAGGTGTAGAACTAATTCGCCAACATTGTAAGTTTTGGCCCGTACTTCTCTGCTTTGATACCTTCGAGCCTGCTGTTGATAGAATGCGGAACGAGCTTTTGCCACATCGCACTCCTCCTCCAATGCGTCCAAGCTGTCCTGCCGATCGAGATCAGCTTCTCTTTCTTCGTACATGCGCACGCGAGGTGAGTCATGAATTATGTCGCAGGGCAGGACTGCCTCTGCGCCGTATACCATAAAAAATGGTGTGAATCTGGTAGTGCGATTCGGCGTGGTCCGCAGCCCCCAGAGTACGTAGTCAAGCTCCTCTACCCAGTGCGTGTTATATTCCTTTAGGGATCGCACTAATCTGGGTTTGATGCCGCTCATGATTAGACCGTTGGCTCGCTCGACTTGACCGTTAGTTTGTGGGTGATAGACTGAAGCGTAGTCAAGCTTAATGGCCATGTTTTTGCACCAGAGTTTAACTTCATCGGCCGTAAAGTTTGTGTCGTTCTCAGTAATGATGTTGTGGGGGAGGATGTAACGGTGTACAACCCCGGATATGAAGTCTATCACCAGTCTAGATTCGGCCGTCTTAACAGGCTTGGCCTCTATCCATTTGGTGAATTTGTCCACCATGACCAGTAGATATTTTTGCTTATGGGTTCCTCTTTTAAGGGGTCCAACCATGTCAAGCCCGCATACCGCAAAAGGCAGGTAATGGGTATGGTTTGGAGGGTGGTAGGCGGCATGTGGCTTTGATTAGCGAATAATTGACAACCGACGCATCGCTGGACTAAGTCCTGAGCGTCTGCCCGGGCGTCGGCCAGTAAAATCCGGTACGGAAGGCCTTGCTCACAAGGGCTCGGGTTGCGGCGTGGTGCCCGCCGAGTCCGGCGTGAATTTCAGCCAGGAGGTTCCGCCCTTCCTCTTCGGAGATACACCTTTGAAGGACTCCGGTGGTGCTTTTCTTATAAAGCTCTCCTTCATGGACTTTATAGGCTTTAGATCGCCGCACTATGCAGCGTGCCTCATTTTGTTCCTCGGGAAGTTCCTGCCTAGTTAAGTAGGCTAAGAATGGTTCTGTCCATGGGGCAATTATTGCCATTATTACGTGGGCTGAGGGTGTGACTTCATTGATGGAGTCTTCCATTGTGTCATGGTGTTCGGGGTTAGGGGATGCGTCCAGGTCTGGATTGTTATTTCCGGATTCCCCTTCCCACTGTACGGATGGCTTGAATAGCCTTTCCAGGAAAATGTTGGGGGGGGGGGACTGCATCACGCTTTGCGCCGATGCGTGCCAGGACGTCTGCTGCCTGATTATTTTCCCGGGCTACATGGTGAAATTCCAGCCCTTCGAACCGAGCTGACATATTTAGGACGGCGGTGCGATAAGCTGCCATTTTCGGATCTTTGGCATCAAAGTCTCCGTTTATTTGGGATATAGTGAGGTTCGAATCCCCACGCACCTCTAGGCGTTGAATGCCCATGGAGACTGCCATCCGGAGGCCATGTAGAAGGGCCTCATATTCGGCTGCATTGTTGGAGTCCGTGTACATTATCTGGGGTACATATTGGACTATATCTCCTGTTGGGGACGTCAGGACGATGCCAGCCCCCAGACCCGCCATCATTTTGGAGCCGTCGAAGTGCATGGTCCAGTTGGAATATGTGTCGTACTCTTTAGGGAGTTCGGCTTCAGTCCATTCAGCGACAAAGTCGGCCAAGGCTTGCGACTTGATGGCTCGCCGTGGCTTATATGTTATGTCAAACGGGAGGAGCTCAATGGCCCATTTGGCAATCTGGCCCGTTGTGTCGCGGTTGTTTATGATATCGTTAAGAGGTACTTCGGAGGCTACTGTTATCGAACACTCTTGAAAGTAGTGTCGTAGCTTCCGGGATGCCATGAACACTGCGTATGCTATCTTTTGGTAGTACCGGGACTTGCATGGAGTGAGGACAGTGGACACGTAGTACACTGGTTTCTGGACAGGGCATTTGTGTCTGTCCGTTTCTCGTTCGACGACGAGGACTGCGCTTACAACTTGGTGAGTTGCCGTGATGTATAACAACATTGGTTCGCCAATGTTAGGCGCGGCCAGGACAGGGTTTGTTGCCAGTATGGCTTTTATTTCTTCGAGTCCGGCCGTGGCGGCATCCTTCCACTCGAAGTGTTCGGTGCGCCGGAGGAGGCGGTAAAGGGGTAATGCCTTTTCCCCCAGGCGGGAGATGAAGCGGCTTAGAGCCGCCACGCATCCAGTCAATTTTTGTATTTGCTTGAGATCTTTTGGAACATCCAATTGTGACAGAGCTCGGATCTTGGCTGGGTTTGCTTCAATTCCTCTACCGGATACGATGAAGCCCAAGAGCTTTCCGGCTGGTACGCCGAAAACGCATTTTTCTGGGTTAAGCCTAATGTCGTATGTCCGGAGGTTATCGAACGTGAGCCTCAAGTCGTCTATTAGAGTTTCGACATGCTTGGTTTTGACGACCACATCATCCACATATGCTTCAACCGTTTTGCCGATCTGGTTGGCCAGACATGTCTGAATCATGCGCTGATATGTTGCGCCGGCGTTTTTGAGCCCGAAGGGCATTGTGTTGAAGCAGAATGGGCCGTATGGGGTGATGAATGCTGTTGCGGCTTGGTCTGACTCTGTCATCTTGATTTGGTGGTAGCCAGAGTATGCATTGACGAAACACAATGAATCGTGTCCTGCAGTGGCGTCAATGAATTGATCAATGCTAGGGAGGGGGAAGGGATCCTTTGGACATGCCTTATTTAGGTCTTTGAAATCGATGCATAGGCGCCAGGATTTGTCCTTCTTTGGTACCATTACTAGGTTTGCTAGCCAGTCCGGATGTTTTATATCTCTGATGAATCCGACTTCCAGTAGTTTGGCTAGCTCCTCTCCCATGGCTTGTCTCTTAGATTCGGAGAAACGCCAAAGAGCCTGCTTAACAGGATTGAATCTTTTTAGGATGTTCAGGCTGTGCTCAGCTAGCCTGCGTGGGATTCCTGGCTTGTCTGAAGGGTGCCAGGCAAAAAAGTCCCAATTTTGTCATAGGAATTATCTTAGTGTGGCGTCTACATTAGGGCTTAATTGTGCCCCGATGGAGGCCGTTTTTGTAGTGTCCGTTGGATGGACTTGGAACTTGACTATTTCGTCTGCCGGCTTGAAGGAGGTGGACTTCGATCTTTTGTCGAGTATCACGTCGTCCTTCTCCACCGTGGAGCGCAACACAGTTAGTTCCTCGGCCGCTAGGGCTTCGGATAATGCCTCGAGGGCCAGTGCGGCTGTCTTGTTTTCGGCGCGAAGCGCTATGTCCGGATCACTAGCGAGGGTGATGATTCCGTTGGGTCCGGGCATTTTGAGCTTCATGTACCCGTAATGGGGTATAGCTTGAAAAATTGTGAATGCTTCTCGCCCTAACAGAGCGTGGTATCCGCTGCTGAACGAGGCCACTTGAAATGTGACCTCCTCGGATCTGTAATTATCCGGTAAGCCGAACACCACATCCAGTGGGATTTTTCCTGAGCAGCACACTTCCCGACTGGGGATTATTCCTCTAAAGGTTGTGTTGCTTCGCTCAATGCAGCTCCAGTCTATTTCCATTTTTGGCAGGGTTTCCTCATAGATGAGGTTCAATCCGCTGCCACCGTCCATGTGTACCTTTGTAAGCCGGAAGCCGTCCACTACCGGACTGAGGACCAGTGTGGCTGGTGCTCGGGCTGTCTGGAATTTAGGTTCGTCACTGGCATTAAAGGTAATAGCCGTGTCACTCCATGGGTTTATTGTCGCTACTTGGTAGACTTCGGTAAGGCTGCGGAGTGTTCGTTTCCTCGCATTATTTGATGCGAAAGTCTCGAAGACTGTTGACACCGTATTGGCATTTCTTGGGTGGTGCTCTGCGGATTCTGGAGTTAGAAGCTCCTCGCCATTTTTGGCCACCTGCCGGAGTATCCAACATGCTCTAAGGCTATGAGTTGGTGTGACGCCCTCTCTACTATGAATTTTACAGGGTCCATTGAGCCATCCCTCCAGTACGGTTCCATACCCTGTAGGGGGTTTTTGTTTTGGACTGGGATTGTATTCAGGGTCGGTTTGTCCCAGAATTTTGTTTCGGTTTTCCGAACGCTTTCTATCGCACAGTACTTTCGTACTACGGATGTCAAGTCGGCGAAGCGTGTAATTTCGCGGCGACTTATGGTGTTGAGGATTCCGATGTCCGTGCAGTTGTTGCAGAAGGATGAAATTATGTCCCTCTCGTGGCAGTCCTTTATCCTGTTCATAACCAGGAGGAATCTGGCCCAGTAATGGTGTACTGTTTCCCTGGGCTCTTGCCGAATTTGGGATAGATCCATTATATTTGGGTGGGCGGGTGGATTTAAATCCGAACCATCGCCCGATCTAAGACTCAGGGGCCAAGAAATTTCCGAGCTCGGAAGCTTTTTTTCTTGGACATTATCCATTGAATCAGGCCCGCTGCCTGGCTTTAGGTTCAGACATCCTCCCCTCCGCGGATGTCCGGCTTGAGGGGATCAGGAATCCGAACACATCTGGTCCTTAAGATGGGTGAAGATTCGCCGCATTGTTCCTCCACCACTTCAACGTGGTGGGTGACTTGGGGAGAGTCAATCTCTCTCAGATAGGGTTTAAGCCCAATCTGACCGTAATCTGTAGCGACTCCCAGGGCGGCGATGCGATCCAAGAGCTCATTTAAAGAAGAGAGCTCCATTGGATCTAACTGCTCGGCAAGTTCGGAGCTGATGTGGAGATTTCTTTCGATGACCCAAGAGGTCATCGTCGGCGCGGCGGCCGAACAGGCGGTCATTAAAAAACTGCCTAGCCGGAGAGTTTGGCCGACAGCCAAAGCTCTTTCAGCAACAGTGCCGTCTTTAAAGATGGGGTGCGGCATCCTTCCTGACGGCGACGACACAGAGGAACTCTCAATGAAACCACCAATGTCGGTGTCAAAACCGGCGGATCTCGGGTAGGGGTCCCGAACTGTGCGTTTAGGCGGATGGTAACAGGAGACAAGGGACACGATGTTTTTACCCAGGTTCGGGCCCTCTCGGTGGAGGTAAAACCCTACTCCTGCTTGATTAATATTGATGATATGGGTAGTACAAGAGTTGATCTACCACGAGATCAGAGAGGCTAAACCCTAGAAGCTAGCCCATGGTATGATTGTTGTTCGTCCTACGGACTAAAACTCTCCGGTTTATATAGACACCGGAGAGGGCTAGGGTTACACAGAGTCGGTTACAATGGGAGGAGATCTTCATATCGAATCACCAAGCTTGCCTTCCATGCCCCAGACACGGGACGAAGTCTTCAATCTTGTATCTTCATAGTCCGGGAGTCTGGCCAAAGGTCACAGTCCGGCCATCCGGACACCCCCTAATCCAGGACTCCCTCAGAGACGAGTAAGGATGTCTCACTATCTTGAACCTTATCTGCATTACTTCCTTTACCATTGCATAACGGGGTACTGTTCTCCAATATTTTGTCCGCATTCTAAAAGAGAAACAAGCAGACACATTACAGGTTTACCTGTTGTATATGAAACTCATTTCGATAAATCAGTTCAGTAGTAAAGTGGATAGGATAACAACATGAAACAAACATATATCTATGTACCATGGTCACTTTATGGTCTATATCATTCTAGTTTTTGTTGCCAAATCAAGATAGAGACACAGTTCAAATAATATTTGTTCAAGACAAAGCAGAATAGACAGAATATAAGTGTGGGAAACTTAGAACAATAACAACACTTGTAATGTGCATGACATGAGAACATAACTGTTTATTCAATTGAAAATGAAATCAACATAGAGCAAGTTACAATAGCAAACCAGTTAAAGAAACATGTTTAAAACATACCTGTTGCGCCATTGGAGTTTCAATTCCATCTTTAAAATTTGAAAATAGTTGGTATGAGTAAATACAGTGATGCAAGAGCAAATGAGTATGAACCATAGCTACAAAATCTGACCTGAGAACAAATCTTCTTCTCCTTTAAGCGTTGAGTTGGGATTCGGAGTGGTGGTACTCCTGCTTTGGGCACTGCAGTTCCCTTACTAACTACTCGTGTTTGGGTGTTGTGTGGTGGAGACGGTGTTGTGTCAACTGGAACCAGTTAAAGGCAAAGAAACCCGGATCCTTTTCAAAAACGACAGGGCCAACATCGCCCCTCAAGTCGTCTCGCGCTTGGCTGCATCGCTCATCCCGGCCAAACCCTCGACCCGGCCGAACTCCCCAACCCGGCCTGGTCCCTCGACTCGGCCCCGACACCAAGCTCAAGGCAGACGAACCCGGCACACCAAGACTTCTCCAACAAGCCAGCTCCACACTTGGCATGTTTCACAACTCGGCCATGGGTCAGCTCCCTTCCCATCCAGGGCGTACGATGGGACGAGTCTTCATCCACCGATGACCGAGGCAACAGTGCCCCACCCATGCCTCTGGTCAGCTGGAACGAGGCAATAGTGCCCCTCACCTACCCACCGACCAGGGCTGGGGTGGTAACAGTGCCCCCGATGTCACGACTGACGCCAGCAAGCGGCGACCTAATGGAGTGTCACTGTACCCGACTCGACTCGGCCACTCCTGACGATCGACAAGATAGCGAACAGTGCCCCTAGGCATGCGAGCCCCGTTCCTAGGGGAACCCGGCGAACCAAAGGCATCCGGCGGGTCCCAGCTCCGGGTCTTGAGACACTGACGACCCGGCCCTATGACCTTGTAACATTACCATTGTACCCCTAGGGGATTGGCCTATAAAACCCACGAGGAGCTCTCACACAGACAAGCAGGCACACAGTAAACCTAGCCACCCTGATCGGTAGAACCCATAGGGAGAGGGAGCATCCTAAGCCTTGGCCAGCCTTCCTTCTTCCTCCATACAGCTCTAGGAGCAACTCTGTACTATACACAACAACTACACTCGGCATGACTAAGGGTATTATCTCTCCGCAGAGCCCCAAACCTGGGTATGTCTTGTGTCCCGCGATCGCTCATGCCAACCCCGCATCTGGAGCCCACTAGTACCCTTGAGCCTCCTCCTCTCTTTAACCATCCCATGGCATTTGCCGTGCACCCACCACGACAGTTGGCGCCCACCATGGGGCAACTCAAGGTCCTTGCCGGGAGCATGCTTCAGACGGGGCTCCTCTCCGACTCCGAGGAGTCCGTCACGCTGGCGGACGACGTCATCGGTGCGCTCGCCGCCTCCTTCACCGCGCTGCGCATCTCCGATGCTCCCGCGGCCGATGAGTACCCGAGTGAGGTACTTGACTTTTTCGGCTCCCCCCTCTCCCTCGGCGGTAGCACTCCCGCCGGTGCAATGGACGTCCATGTGGAGGTTTTCGTCACCGGCACCGACGCCTCCTCTTCATCGAGCGCGGCGAGGAAGGCCGCCGAAGCCAGGGCCACAGCAGGTTGGGCCGTCTCCCTCAACCCGTTGCGCGCCACGATGCAGAGCCTCCGCATTCCCATCGGCACCGACATCGATGCCTGCAACATCGCCGAGGCCGGGCCCGGCTCGAGGAGGACCGCCAGCGCCTGCTGGACCTGACCTAGACGCTCACCGCCATGCTGCGTCGCCTGGATTCCGCTCAGCTGGAGCGCAACACTGCCTATGGCTTCACGCCTGCTGCGGCCAAACCGAGATGGGTCACCGACGTGTGAGCCCGGGGCGGTGTGATCGGCCGCGCCTTTGGTGCTGTCCCGCCTGTCTATGAGACTCCCATGAAGAACATGCGCGCTGCCCAGGCGGCTGCGGTCGGCTTGGACCAGCTCTCTAGTGAGGAGCTGAGGGAGCGCATCAAGCGGATGGGTGACCTCCTCAACGCGACCAATGCACAACAGGACCGCCTCAATCTTCTCGCCAAGCCGGCGAGATCTGGCTCCGCCTGCGCTGCCGAACCCGGTGATCATTGGCACATGGCGTCCTCACCACCCGGCGAGGCACACTCTGGCCGCACCCGGACCTGGCATGATCCGTCCATGACGGCCGCAGGCAGCTTAGGCGACGAGCCGGCTCTAGAAAACTAACGCGGACCCGACCAACCCGGCCGGCATCCGGCTCCAACTAACTGGGCTCCCCGTGGCCCGGTCGCCAGCCAACTCGGCGCACACGCCATCGACGACACCGACGCTCGCCATCTCCTCGACCGGCTCGCTTTCTCCCTGGAGGTGGAGGAAGGGGGCACCGTCGGACCGGCTTGCTTCGGCCCATGCATCTTGGAGGAGCCCTTTCCAAAAGGGTTCAAGCGCCCACGCGACACCCCAAGTACAACGGTACCGTGAAGCCGGAGGACTGGCTCACTGACTACACCACCACCATCGGCATCACAGGCGCGGTGCCCGCATTCGCCCTGGTGCTCTAGTTAGCCATACGAATGTATGTACCGCTGCCTTTTGTAAAAGGCATGAAACTATGGAGTCCTCGAACGATGCTCGGGGGCTGCCCTTTTCGTACCAAGTTATTGTGTCTCCTACATTTGTGCAACACTTTGCTCCTAAACCCGGCCACCGGTCCGAGTCGCTCGACCCAGGAGCTCGGGGGCTGGCTGGCTTGATCGCCACCCGCCGCCTTCCTTGGTGATTCCTGGCGCACTAAAAATGTTGCGGCCCGCCACTTCGCCCTAGGCCACAGATCCGGCTTCGGCTGTCGGCTGGAAAGCACAATGGGCCAAAGCTCCAGCACGCTTCAAACACTAAGTCAAAGGCCGCCCGGTCGACCAACCTGGCACATCACCTTTAAAAAATGGCTGCACGACTCGCTCCTCGCCAACCGGCTCTGCCGGATTGCCGCCAGCCGGCCCAGTGGGTGTTTCGCTCGCGCTGATCGTTTTGAAAATCCTAAGTACTGTGCGATCCTCTCAAAAACCAAACTCCTTGTCATGGATCGGAGCCTCGGCCGTCAGA
>NC_041383.1:657993849-658005965 GCF_002162155.2 Triticum dicoccoides | reverse complement strand
CGTCAGACTCGCGGGAGGGGGGGGGGGTTCGAGAGAGGAAAAGCGCAAGAAATTGGTTTTAAAAACAATGAGCAAGATCACAGGCATCCACAAAATATACACATCATGTCATATTAAAGGACATGGCCCACGGCCAGAGTTCAATACACCCAAAAAACCCGAGTGGTTGGGTGGACCTAGTACCTAACACAAAATTTCCCTAAGTCTAAACAGGACAGCCTTAGGCGTCTCCAGCTCTGGGTCGCGCAGCTGACGGCTTCCCCGTGGCGGCCTCCGGGTCCGCAAAAGTGCCGGTGTCTTCCTCCTGGGCACCCCCGTCACGGTAGACGCCCGTCTCCTAGGAGCTGCCCTCCGGGTCATGTAGAAGCATGCCGTAGTCGTCAGCAGGCACTACTTGGCCATCCTCCACCCACTTCGGGTGGAACTCGTCATGGAAGGCAAACCCGGTGATGTTGCTGGCCCGGGCTGCAATCCGCCCGGACTGCTCCTGCAGCTGCTCCTCCGAGCCGACCCGTTGGCCCATCAACGCGTCCAGATGCAGGTCCGGGTGCCAGGACAAGGCAAACCGGAGCGCCATCTCGTCGCCGGCACGGGCGGTAGAAACGCGCCACTCATGGTGCCGGTCCGGCCCCATCTCCAGCCAGTGCGCCAGCCGCGTGAAGCTGCTCGGTGCAACCGAGCCCGACCACAGGGCTGCCGTCATCGCCGCGCTGGCCTGGGAGAGCCGCCCCATATGATCACCCAAGACTCGCAGACGAGCCTCAGCGCCGGTCACGATCTTTGGGAAGGTCCAGGCTAAGGGAGTCCCGGATTAAGGGGTCCTCAGACAGCCGGACTATTGATGTGGACCGGACTGTTGGGCTATGAAGATCCAAGACAGAAGATTCTCTCCTGTGTCCGGATGGGACTCTCCTTAGCGTGGAAGGCAAGCTTGGCGACCGGATATGGAGATTCCTTTCTCTATAACCGACCTTGTATAACCCTAGTCCCCTCCAGTACCTATATAAACCGGAGGGCTTAGTCCGTAGGGACAGATACACAACCCTCATAGGCTAGACTTCTAGGGTTTAGCCACTACGATCTCGTGGTAGATGGACTCTTGTAATACTCATATCATCAAGATCAATATAGCAGGAAGTAGGGTATTACCTCGATAGAGAGGGACCAAACCTGGGTAAAACATCGTGTCCCCTGCCTCCTGTTACCATCGTCCTTAGACACACAGCTCGGGACCCCCTACCCGAGATCCGCAGGTTTTGACACCGACATTGGTGATTTCATTGAGAGTTCCGCTGTGACGTCGAAGATATGATTAATGGCTCGCCTTGTTATCAAGGACGACATCATCTCTGGAGGAGCCCTGGCCTCAGGCCAAACCCTCCGACTGGGCGGCTTCATCATGACCGCCTGCTTGGCCATCGAGCTGACAGTGACTTCTCGGGTCATCAAAAATCGCCTTCGTGTTGATTCTGAACAATCCAAACAGATGGATCCAATGGAGCTGTCGTCTTTAAATGACCTCCTTGATCGCATCGCCACCCTGGGGGTTGCTATAGACTACGATTGGATCGGGCTTAAACCCGATCAGCGAGAAATCAAATCTCCACCGATCACCCATCAGATATCGTTAATCGAGGAGCACAACGGAAGGTCCCCCTCTACATTGAGGACGAACTATGTTCAGATCGCTGGGCTCGAGGAGCTAGATACCCATCTTCGGAACAACACGCCATGCCCTCCAAACTTAGAGTCAAACAATGTGCCGGAAAAATCAGTTGATATCACGGAGCCCGAACTGTTAAGTTCGGAAGTTTCTCAGACTCCGGATCCCAGGGTGGGCCAGGGTTTGGATTTAAAACCACCCAGATACACACAATCTTATGTACATACGACAGCAGCCTCTGGAAACGGTACATCACTTTTGGGCCTGATTCCTCCTTGTTAAAGACAAAATTGAAGGCTGCAGCGATGAAGACGCAATCACACAATTCTGCAAAAATTGCACGGACGAAGGGATCCTCAATTCCATTAACCGCTATCGCGTATTACATTTTGCTGGCTTGGCAACAATAGTACAGAAGTACTGCGCAATGGAGAGCGCATGGAAAACTCAGGCAGCACCCTGGGAACCACAAGTCCCCCCTGAGCTGCTTGTCCGGGCAACAAGGATGCCCCCTCGTGGGTTGCCTGATCAAATATTAAAGAAACCGAAGCCCATCATAGGGCGCGGAACCGTTCTGGAGGGATGGCTCGATAGACCATGCAAGATACACTCAACACCGGACACCATATCAACTTACAGCCTTAGGGCGTGTTGGATACTCCGGAAAATGGCCAAGATCGGCGAGGATCTCCTCACTAAAAATGCCGCAGAGCAACATCCCACGGAAGACTACGACCTCAGAGTATTGATGGTCTTTGAAACTTTCGTCTCAAATAATAGGCGCAAAAGGGCACTCCACGGCCTTGCCGAAGTCTGCCAAGTCGTAGCAATAAACCCCTAGAATGACACGGCCATTACTTTCAATGATGATGATGAGCCAAAATCCAGGATAGTCCGGGCACCAGCCGCATTAGTCCTCAATCCGATCGTGGACGGCTTCCGTCTTACTAAAGTGCTCATGGATGGCGGCAGCGGACTGAACCTTATTTATGAGGAAACTCTCAACAAAATGGAAATAGATAGGAGTCGAATTGGGCAAAGTAGCACAACCTTCCAAGGAATCATTCCTAGTCGGGAGGCGTGATGCGCGGGAAAGATCACACTAGATGTGGTATTCGGCACGCGGAGGATTACAGGTCCGAAGAGATAACCTTCCAAGTGGCCCCTTTCGAGCTATACCCCATTACGGGTACATGAAAATCAAGATGCCCGGGCCCAATGGTATTATCACTCTCGCCAGTGATCCGGACATAGCACTCCGTGCCGAAAACAAAACCGCAACCCTAGCCCTCGAGGCACTGTCCGAAGCCCTCGTGGCTGAAGAATTAACTACATTGCGCTCCATAGTGGATAGGGACGACGTGATTCTGGACTACGACCCAAATCCACATCCATCAAACCAGCAGACAAAATAGTCAAATTTCAAGTCCACCCGACGGACCCCTAGAAGACAGCATCCATCAGAGCACAGCTGGACCCAACGGTTGACGCCGCACTGCGAGTGTTTCTATGTGAAAACTGGGACATTTAGCCTGGCACCCTTCTGATATGCCAGGAATTCCACGCAGGATGGCCGAACACAGCCTCAATATATCAAAGGCATACAAGCCGGTCAAACAAACACTGTGGCGCTTTTCAGAACCCAAATGACAAGCCATGGGAGAGGATCTAGCCAAGTTACTTGAAGCCGGATTCATCAGAGAATTAAAAATCCGGACTGGCTGGCAAACCTGGTGATGGTACCAAAGAAGGATAAATCCTGGCGCCTGTGCGTCGATTTCAAAGACCTCAACAAAGCCTGCCCTAAGGATCCCTTCCCTCTCCCCTGCATTGATCAAATTATCGATGCCACCACATGACACGACTCACTGTGTTTCCTTGATGCATACTCCGGATACCATCAAATCAAGATGAAGGAGCCCGATCAAGCCGCAACGGCATTCATTACCCCATATGGGACTTTCTACTTCAACACTATGCCTTTCGGGCTCAAAAACGACGGCGCCACCTATCAACGCATGATTCATACATGCCTGGAGAAACAGATCGGCAAGACAGTTGAAGCATATGTGGACGACGTAGTCATTAAGACTAGGCACGTCGAGTCATTAATAGATGATTTGCGTCTCACATTTGACAACCTACGCACATATGACATCAAGCTCAATCCGGAAAAGTGTGTTTTTGGCATTCCCGCTGGAAAACTGCTGGGCTTCATCATTTCCCGTAGAGGAATCGAGGCGAACCCAGACAAAATCCGAGCTTTGTCACAGTTGGCTACACCAACAGACCTTAAACAGGTCCAAAAATAGGCCGGCTGTGTGGCAGCTTTAAGCCGCTTTATCTCCAGATTAGGAGAAAAAGCATTGCCACTTTACCACCTTCTCTGACGTACTGAACACTTCGAGTGGACGGACGCTGCAACAGCCGGATTGGAAGAAATAAAGGCTCTTTTAGTGAGCAACCCAATCCTGGCCGCACCAAACATCGGCGAACCCATGTTATTATACATATCGGCAATGCACCAAGTCGTAAGTGCGGTACTCGTCATCGAACGAAAGGAGGACGGACACAAATTCCCACTTCAAAAGCCGGTATACTACCTATCTACTGTCCTCACACCATGCAAATCTCGGTACCCTCACTACCAAAAAATAGCATACACGGTCTTCATGGCATCCCGAAAGCTACGATACTACTTCCAAGAGTGTTTGATTACGGTGGCCTCCGAAGTACCACTCAATGATATAATCAACAACCGCGATGCCACGGGCCGGATTGCAAAGTGGGCCATCACGCTCCTCCCATTCAACATAACATACAAACCACACCGGGAAATTAAATCCCAAGTGCTGGCAGATTTCATCGCCGAATGGACAAAGGCCGAACTCCCTAAAGAGTAGGGCACATACTCCAACTGGATCATGCACTTCGACGGCTCCAAAATGCTGGCAGGTCTAGGAGCGGGTGTTTTCCAAACATCCCCCACTGGAGATACAGTCCAGTACGTACTCCAAATATTATATACAGACTCCAACAATGCAGCCGAATATGAGGCTTTGTTGCATGGTCTTCGGATGGCGGTCTCCATGGGCATTCAATGCCAAGAAATGCGTGGGGATTCAAACCTCACAATATCTCAAATAAATGGAGACTTCGATGCCGAAGATCCGAAAAAGGCGGCTTATTGTAATGTCGTTCTTCAAATGTCAGCTTGGTTCGAGGGGCTTGAGTTTCATCATGTGGTTCGAGAAAATAATCAAGCAGTGGATGTCCTTGCCCGCGTTGGCGCTAAGCCCGACCCTATCCCACCTAACATCTTTCTGTAAAGGCTCTTCAAGCCATCCGTGGTGTGGCAAGGGGCGACTGGCAACACCAGTCCAGATCCGACCACAACCCCAGATTCCGAACAAACTGACATCATCGGGGGCTCTGCCACCGAAATAACACCATCGACCCATCTTATTATAGCAGTAATTGTCCCTTGGACCGAACCCTTCTTGGCCTACCTTAATAGGCGAGAACTCCCAGAGGATCAAAATGAGGCGCGCTGCATTGTCCGGCGCTCGAAAGTCTACAAGGTCCACGAAGGAGAACTCTACAAGAAAAGCGCTACTGGAGTACTTCAAAGATGTATCTCCTAGGAAGAAGGGAGGCAGCTCTTGGCTGAAATTCATGCCAGCCTTGGCGGTCACCATGACGCAACTCGGGCCCTGGTAAGCAAGGCCTTCCGTACAAGATTTTATTGGCCGACTGCCTGAGCAGACGCACAAGACCTTGTCCAACATTGTGTCGGATGCCAGCTTTTCGCGAACCAAAGCCATATGCCACCCACCGCTCTTCAAACAATCCCCATCACTTGGCCTTTTGCTGTCTGGGGGCTTGATATGGTCGAACTGCTTAAGGGAGCAAGCCATAAGAAAAAATACTTGTTGGTCATGGTGGATAAATTCACTAAATGGATAGAGGCCAAACCAGTTAAAACGGCCAAATCTGGACCAGTGATAGACTTCATATATGGTGTTGTGCACTATTACGGTGTTCCCCACAGCATCATCACCGATAACGGCTCCAATTTCACAGTCGATGAGGTGAAAACCTGGTGCGGTAATCTAGGCATTAAGCTTGATTACGCCTCCGTCTATCACCCTCAAACAAACCGTCAAGTCGAGCGAGCCAATGGTCTTATTATGAGCGGCATTAAGCCCAAATTAGTGTGGTCGTTGAAAGAGTCAGACACGCACTGGGTTGAGGAGCTTGACTCCGTACTCTGGGGGCTGCGGACCAAGACAAACCGTACTACCGGATACACACCCTTCTTCATGGTGTACGGCGTAGAGGCTTTGTTGCCCTGCGATATTATTCACGACTCACCTCGAGTGCGCATGTATGAAGAGAGAGAGGCCAAGCTTGATCGGCAGGACCGTTTAGATGCCCTGGAAGAGGAGAGCGACATTGCAAAACCCCGTTCCGCATTTTATCAACAACACGCTCGCAGATATCAAAGCAGAAAAGTACGGGCCAAGACTTATAATATTTGCAAACTCGTTCTACGTTTACCGGAGAAGAAAAAAGACAAACTCAAGCCCAAGTTACAGGGCGCCTTCATCATTGACAAAGTTCTCACCGAAGGAGCGTACCATCTGCATGATGCATCAAATAATCACCTTGAGCCGAACCCATGGAACGCGGCCAGACTCCGAAGATTCCAAGCCTAGCACCGAACTCTTTGTTTGTCTCCATCCCCCTTTTTCCTTCTATTATTTATTTTTAGCTCTGTTTTCGCTTTTTTCATTTATAGCTTTAAAGCTTTTCGTGTGGTTAGACTACGACGCACTCATCTTCAAATATGTACGTCCATTATACTTGGGGGCATCTTGTACAGAAGCTTATTCTAATTATTTTCTGAGCATCAAGCTCAATGCATATGTGTCTTTTATCCGTATGTACCTTTTCTCCCCCATTATATGCATCAATATGACTTAAGTTTTGACCAATCTGGGTTGCCTGGCTCCTGTGTTTATGCCCTATGTCCCCGTTAGTTCGGCTAGGGCATAAAGGGAGCACCTCTGCGATTGTTACTGCCGGGTCATCCGGATGTGTACCTCAGACTGGGTGAAGCCGAAAGCTAGCGTTCTTAAGGGAATATTCGGTCGATGGATTGAAGATGTTTTTACTCATTACACTATGAACCCCCAGATGTTACATATACTGTGACTTTTCAATCATAGTTCGGACATGCACGTTAATGCATGCGTACCCGGGGAAAGGAACCCTTAACAGAACTATTCTCTCTGGAAGATGTTTCTTTCTATCACAATTAATATAACATAGCTAGTTGGGTACTTGTCTGTTCAAGCAACTATGACCCCTACGCCTGGTTTCCACGCGTACCCCGGTGTATATTATCGAGATGGTACTCGGAAACACTCCAGACTGTCGGGTCCAGAGGCCGAAGCGAAAAGGTCTGCCATGACAAATGTTTTACAATCCGTCTAGGGACAAACTTGTCCATTGGAGTACATAGTCACTTGGACTCAAAATCTTCTTCTTCTATGCCATCCAACAAGTTTTCTAGCTTACAATCCTGTTGAGAATATTCTGTTGCTAATTTTACCTGGTCATATACCAGACTAACTGGAATTTCTTTTCCATCTGACCCTAATGGTCCAACCCGGGCCATATGATTCGGATCAAGCTTGGTATACTGTGTTTTCACCATGGCCCAGGCTTCTCGTGCACCTTCTCGGCAGGCCAATATCTTCCATAAACAGAAACTTCGCCACGCTCCCTTAAATAGCTGTACAAGCTCCTCCATACTTCCTGGTAGGGAGGCGGATGGCCATAAGGCCTTGGAAACACTCCGCATTGCGTGCCGAGCTTGCTCGTGTAGTTGCGACAGCTCTTGTAGCAAATCGCCTGAGGATCTAGACATCTCCTCTCCGGGATGGCCAGTCAGCATACCTACAAACATAACTCTGTCAGTTCCTTCCCTCGCCGAATTATGCAGAGGTAAGTTTGAACACATACTAAAAATGCCGCCTCGCAGCCTCTTATTTTCCTTCACGGAGTCAGCCAGCTGGGCCCGAACATCTTTCAATTCTTCGCTCAGCTGAGTATTGGAATCCTGGAGTTGGTTTTTCTCCTCCCTGACTCGTGTAAGTATATGCTCGCCAGCGGCGAGCTGTCTTTCGGTCTTTGGTGCACCCGCTTGCGTGTCTTCCGGTACCTCTCCTAGATTATCTGGCGATACTATCATCAGATATGCAACTGTGTTAGCATTACTGGTACATATAATTATGTTTTTTTCTTGATAGAGGGACTCATTACCAGTTGAGGCCTTCTTGGATTCCTCTAGTTCGACAGTTGCAGTAGCAAGTTGGGTCTGACATTTTTCTAGCTCTTGAGACAACAGATTGTTCTTCTCTGTGAGCACCTAGTTACACAATGATCCTTAAATCAGTTGTGCCAACTGCTTCAAGTCTCGGGGTCTACTGGTATATATAATTACCAGACTTGAACAAATGTGTACTTACCCGCACATCTTTCAAATACTGATGAGTGTCTCTTGTAAGCCCATCTCGAGCAGCTCAGATGTACGCATCAGCCAAGCTGAAGGTGTTGAACACCTCATTTGAAAAGTCATGGTCTCGAAGAGTTTCCCACCGGCGCCGATGATTCATAACACTTTCCACTTCGGAGTTTGTAATGGATACATCATCTAAATTTTCTGCTGAAGGACAATCCGGCGTCACTCCCGCATCATCCTCTGTCCTAAAGACAGGATCTGGAATTCGGCTAGTGGAGGCATGACTCGTAGGATCCCCGGACTTAGTCCGGCGGATGTTTTTCCTGAGAAGACACCACGAACAATGTCACACTTTAGCATGACAGCCTAGGAGCATGTTTTAAAACAACAGTACCTCTTTGAAAAAGGATCGGCCATATTCGTCTTCCTCTTCAAAGGCCTGGCCGGTGTGGGTGCTGCTCTTTTGTGAGTTGCCTCAGGTGCAACATGGCGCGCCGAGCGCCTCCCCTTCATAGCACGAGATAGTGCGGTGGTTCGGGCATAACAAGAGAGTTCTTCTTGAAGAATTGACTCCTGGTTACTTATGTGTGAGTCGGGAAGAAGACCGGGATAGTCAGTGATGATAGCCACTTCCGTGCCGTCATGGATTGCTTGGTAAAACACCCCGTCCTCGAGCTCCACAAATATATCTAGATCCTCTTTGAATCCGGGGTCAAGGTCCTGGTTATGGTCCTTTGGCTGTGGAGCAGGGCTCTTGAGCTCCTTGGTGATCTTTCGCCATTCCTGTTACAAATTGACGAATTAATGTCCATGAGAAGCAACTTTGGGAGAAGAATGAGAAGGGTAGTGGGATTAGAACTTACCCAGCTAGGATGATTTACATGGAAAATCCATCTCAGCGCTTAATACGAGTGAATTCCTCTTCCCCCCCTTGTATAATTCGGCCAGTATTTTGGTCAGAGCGGTGGAAGTGTCCGGGCCCTTCCGACCATAGCAGGAGGCGTCATATTGCCCATTGTAGTGCCACATGGGAAATCTTCCATATTGAAGTAGCTGAACCCCTCGCTCTAGGGAAGTCGCCATTACCTTGACTATGGATAGAGCGGACTGAGCGAGCGCCCTTATCTTGCTCATCAATTGACGGACTTCCGCACTATCTTCCTCCTTGAGGCTTCAAGGGCGCCAGTTGTCACGCTTCTTCAATGGAGATCATGAAAATTCAGGAAGACCAATTCTGACTGGGTCGGGAAGAGCGATGTCCTCGACGTAAAACCATTCGGAAGGCCACACTTTGTATGCCTTCTTTGGCGTGCCGGACAGGTATCCGGTCTCGGCAACGCGCCACACTTCGGCTCTGCCTACTTCAAATATTGATCCCTCCTGGTTACGAGGGACGAGGTAGAACAGTTTCCTCCACAATTCAAAGTGGGCTTCACATCCCAGGACATCTTGCAGAGGGAAACATAACCCGCAATATGCAGGATGGAGTAGGAGTAAAATTGTGCAGTTGGAGGCCGTAGTACTCCAGGAGGCCTCGGAGGAAGGGATGGTTTGGAAATCCCACTCCTCTTAATAAATAGGGAACGAAGCACACTCGCTCCCCCATGGATGGATTTGGGTAATTCTCCGCTTGAGCCCCTTTGTTGAAAGGAATCAATCCTGCTCGAACGGAGCTAGATTTGCGGAGAAAAGAAATATTTGTGTCTGCAGCTTCTCTAGCTGACTATAGGATACGGAGCACCTCTCCCAATTGCCTTTTTCGGGGCCTTGGGAACAAGAGGAAGACTTGGGAACATTGGCCAAGGTGGAATGATTTCTTCCAATGAGCTCCGAGGATCTTTCGCTTGGTGTGGAATGGATCTGGAAATCCCAATCTCTTTTATAGATGCCTTTCTTACATGGACACGGTGGTATGTGCAAAAGTGTCCCGACCTCTCATATTAACTCGACGCGTGGAAGCTGAAGGTATGATGGCGGGGAAGCCGATGAACGTGGTGTTAGATGGAAAGCCGAATACTGCAGTTTTAAACAGGTACTTTGAAGAAGTCAGAGGAGGAACCCGCGTTGCAATGCCGAAGACAATCTGCGCGCTGGACACCTTGTCATTGAAACCTGGTTTGGGGACTACTGAGGGAGTCCCGGAATAAGGGGTCCTTGGACAGCCGGACTATTTATGTGGGCCGGACTATTGGGCTGTGAAGATACAAGACTGAAGATTCTCTCCCGTGTCTGGATGGGACTCTCCTTGGTGTGGAAGGCAAGCTTGGCGACCGGATATGTAGATTCCTTTCTCTGTAACCGACCTTGTATAACCCTAGTCCCCTCCGGTGCTTATATAAACCGGAGGGCTTAGTCCGTAGGGACAGATACACAACCCTCATAGGCTAGACTTCTAGGGTTTAGCCATTACGATCTCGTGGTAGATCGACTCTTGTAATACTCATATCAGATCAATATAGCAGGAAGTAGGGTATTGCCTCGATAGAGAGGGCCCGAACCTGGGTAAAACATCGTGTACCCCGCCTCCTTTTATCATCGTCCTTAGACACACAGCTCGGGACACCCTATCCGAGATCCGCCGTTTCTGACACCGACATAGGCCACCTGTGGATTGGTCCCGGAGCTAATGACCCCCAGCAGGTCGCGCTGGAAGCGGACGGCCTCCTCCGCCAGCTGATGTGTCTCCGGGAAGGCCCCTGTCAGAAAAAGAAGAAAGTCAGAAAAAGGGCACCAAGGGTCAGAAGCCGGGCGATACATCTCCATTGTATCTACTTTTCCAAACACTTTTGCCCTTGTCTTGGACTCTAACTTGCATGATTTGAATGGAACTAACCAGGACTAATGATGTTTTTAGCAGAATTGCCATTGTGTTATTTTTGTGCAGAAATAGAAGTTCTCAGAATGACCTGAAACTCCACGAAGAATATTTTTGGAATTAATAAAAAATACTATCGAAAGAATCAAGACCAGGGGGCCCACACCCTGTCCACAAGGGTCGGGCGCGCCCTACCCCCTAGGCGCGGCCCCCTCTCTCATGGGCCCACTGAGGCTCCACCGACCTCAACTCCAACTCTATATATTCACGTTCGGGGAGAAAAAAAATCAGAGAGAAGGATTCATCGCGTTTCACGATATGGAGCCGCTGCCAATGTAATGCCCCAAGTCCGATGCGCCAGGTGTCCGCCAGTTATTCGCTGTCATTGCCATGTCTTTTGCTTGCGTGTTGCATTTTATCATGTCATCATGTGCATTTCATTTTGCATACATGTTCATCTCATGCATCCGAGCCTTTTCCCCGTTGTCCGTTTTGCAATCCGGCACTCCTATGCTCTCCGGCGTCCCCCTTTTCTCTCTTTTCGTGTGCGGGTATTAAACGTTCTCGGAATGGACCGAGTCTTGCCAAGCAGCCTTGGTATAGCACCCGTAGACCGCCTGTCAAGTTTCGTGCCATTTGGAGGTCGTTTGGTACTCCAACAGTTAACCGGGTAACCATAAAGCCTCCTTCTCTTTGCAGCCCAACACCCCTTCCAAAGTGGCCCAAAATCCATCTAACTCTCCTCCATGATCTCAGTCGTTCGATCACGATCGCGTCGCCGAAAACCGCTCCTCATTTGGACTCTCCTAGCTCCCTCTACCTATAAATATGTGGCCTCCCCAAAAAATTCGCAGATGAACCCTAGCAGTTTTCCTCCTCGCGCCGCTGGACGCGTCCGCCCGCGCCAGACACGTCCAGCCTCCACCTCACCCCAACCAATCCCCACGCGCCACCTCACCCCAGCGACCGCTCCCGGCCAACCGGAGCGCGCCACGTCACCAGCGCCGGCCTCTCTCTCTCCTCCGCCGTCGCGCGGCCCGCCAGGCCCACGGGGAGCCCGCCCCGGGCTGCCCCGGGCCCGCCTGCCGTGCCCGAGCGCCCCGTGCTCC
>NC_041383.1:657986428-657993583 GCF_002162155.2 Triticum dicoccoides | reverse complement strand
CGCCGGCCCGCGCCTCCTCCTCCACCTCCGGCCAGATCCGGCCGCGGGAGGGTCGGATCTCGCCGCTCCAACCAGCCGGCGCCTCCCTCCGGCCGTCCCCGCCATCTCCAGACCTCCCCGCGACTTCCCCGTCCGCTCCGGCGATCCTCGTAAACCGTGCAGATCCAGAGGTTGACCCCGAATCCACTAAGTCCCCAGTTTTTGTAATTTTGATGCCATGTTCATCATGCCGTATCTCTGCATCTATAGCTCCGTTTTGTGCATGTATTATGTCAAATTGTTCGCCTCGACGATTAGATCATTTCATTCCATTGCATCATATTCATTTGAGGTCATCTTGATGCCTGAATCATCGTTGTAAGAGTGTGTCGTGATGTTTTCTGCTGTCTGTTATCAGAACGAGCTCTTTTGTCATTTTTGCCATGATTGATGTGTGCATCCTATGAGGTTGATGTCTTCATGTGTTTTGAACTATGCCATGTCTTCTTTACAGTGGTGTTTGCCATGTATTTTTGTGATCAATGTGGTGACTAGAAGAAGCATGCAAACTAGGCATCGTGATGTTACTGATTTTAGTCCCTGTTCTGCTGTTATTTTGATGCCATGTAAACTTGATGCTTTAGAGAGATCCATGCATATTTTGAGATACTTCAGTAAGGGTGTTTTGAACATGTGGTTATTGTCTATCCATTCATGCCCTTTTTTATAATTATGGAGTAGTCTAGCATGTCATTTTCGTGCTCTACTTTTGCTTCAAAATGTTTCCTGGCAGATTGTTTACATGTTATTCAATTTGGCCAAGCTTGTTGTAGTTGATCCTTGCATGCTATGTACTTGTTCTTGACTTGGTTTGTTTCATAAACATGTATTCTCGATGATGCTATGCTTATCTTGTCATGCAATGACTTGTGGTGAGTGAATCGAGCTTGTTAAGTAGTGTTCATGATGTTGCTGTTTTGCTAGGCTGAATCTGTTATTTCTCGATGCTATATAAACACGTTGCTACTAGCCATTCTATGCATAATCTGGAGATGTTCAATAAACATGTTTTGATCTACATATCATGTTGTATCCATACAAACCCCTGGTAGCATTTATAGCTTGCTGTACCTTGTTCATATCTTGCTCCAAAGTTGCTTCATAATGTTGCTGTCAGCCTGTTAACATTATGATCAGTTGTTTCCATGTGTTTTCCTAGTGATCCTTGCATCCTATGACCATGCTTTTGCCATGCTTAGCTTCACAAATATGTCTTCTTACTGTTGGTTGCCTTGCCATGCCATGTAATGCTCTGTAGTGAGTTGCACAAGCTCATTTACATGCCTTCATAATTATGTTCCTGCCATGTATGAATCTGTTTAATAACTTGCTATGTTTACGTGGGTGCCATCATATCTTCTTATCCTTTTTGGCTTATGGTCAGTAATCGACTCTTGATCTATGCTTTGAGTAGAATCATGCCATGCTTTTGTTTGCTATTATAAGTTCCTGTAACCTGTTGTTTGATAGCTCTGAACATTGCATCGTGATGTTATTTTCTGCAAAGTCTAACTGTTATAACTTGCAATCTTACCATGTGTGTTTGAGCATGCTCTAGTGATTTCTGGAGATAGCTCTGTGTTCATGTTTTGTTATGCTTTACCTGTACATCATGTCCATGTATTTTGTTTTCATGTTGAGGTGTTGTAGCATGTTGTTTTGATGCTTGCAATATGCCTAGTTGCTGTTTTGGACAGCTTGTCCTTTAAACTTGTATGAAGTGTATGTGTTTGAACCGTTGCTCCGTTTTGAGTGTGCTCTATATGAAACTTGCTTGGTTTTTCATGTAGTTTCATATTATCATGTTGCATCCTTGTTTTGAGGTGTTTGCTTGATGTTTGGGTGCATTTTGCATCAATGCCATGTTTATCTTGTTTTGCTCATATCTTCTAAGCCGTAGCTCCGAATTAAATGATATTTATATGTAACTTGACTAGAATCTCGTGTAGATCATCTTTGTGCATCTTAACTTGCTGTTTAAAAACTTGAACATAAGGTTTATTCAGATCTGGACCAATTTCGAAATTTGCATATGTGGACGTATCGGAATTGTTATATGTTGATCCCGGCCTCATTTAAACTTGCCTTGATGTGTCGCTCTTGTTTGCATCATCTCTTGCCATGAGTAGCTTCATGTAGCTTTGTCATGCATCATGCTTGTTTGTGCATCATGCCTTTTTCATGTGTGGTGTGTTTACCTTGTTGTGTGCTTCTTTTCGATAGTTCCTGTTTTCCGTTGCGATCGTGAGGATTCGTTCGTCTACGATTGGTTCGTCATTGTGGCTTCGTCTTCTTCATGGACTCGTTCTTCTTCCTTGCGGGATTTCAGGCAAGATGACCGCTACCCTGGGTCTCACTACTATCATTGCTATTCTAGTTGCTTCGTTCTATCGCTATGCTGCGCTACCTATCACCTGTTTATCAAGCCATCCCAAATTGCCATGAACCTCTAACCTTTGACACCTTTCCTATGCAAACCATTGATTGGCTATGTTACCGCTTTGCTCAGCCCCTCTTATAGCGTTGTTAGTTGCAGCTGAAGTTGAAAATTTCTCCATGGTGGACAGGATTTTGGTTGGGATATCACAATATCTCTTATATTATTAATGCATCTATATACTTGGTAAAGGGTGGAAGACTCGGCCTTTTGCCTAGTGTTTTGTTCCACTCTTGCCGCCCTAGTTTCTGTCATACCGGTGTTATGTTCCCGGATTTTGCGTTCCTTATGCGGTCGGGTGATTTATGGGACCCGCTTGACAGTTCGCTTTGAATAAAACTCCTCCAGCAAGGCCCATCCTTGGTTTTACCATTTGCCTCACCTACCCCTTTTCCCTTGGGAGTCGCGCGTCTCGACGGTCATCTTTATTTTAGCCCCCCCCCAGGCCAGTGCTTGTCTAAGTGTTGGTCCGAACTGAGCTGCCTGCGGGGCCACCTCGGGGCAACTTGAGGGCTGGTTTTACTCGTAGCTAGTCTCATCCGATGTTGCCCTGAGAACGAGATATGTGCAGCTCCTATCGGGATTGTCGGTGCATCGGGCGGCTTTCCTGGTCTTGTTTTACCATTGTCGAGATGTCTTGTAAACCGGGATTCCGAGTCTGATCGGGTCTTCCTGGGAGAAGGTCTATTCCTTCGTTGATCGCGAGAGCTTGTCATGGGCTAAGTTGGGACACCCCTGCAGGGTATAATCTTTCGAAAGCCGTGCCTGCGGTTATAGGCAGATGGGAATTTGTTAATGTCCGGTTGTAGATAACTTGACACCAGATCCGAATTAAAACGCATCAACCGTGTGTGTAGCCGTGATGGTATCTTCTCGGCGGAGTCCAAGAAGTGAACACAGTTTCTGAGTTATGTTTGACGTAAGTAGGAGTTCAGGATCACTTCTTGATCATTACTAGTTGACAACCGTTCCGCTTGATCTCTTCTCGCTCTTATTTGCGTATGTTAGCCACCATATATGCTTAGTCGCTGCTGCAACCTCACCACTTTACCCCCTTCCATTCCCATTAAGCTTTGCTAGTCTTGACACCCATGGTAATGGGATTGCTAAGTCCTCGTGGCTCACAGATTACTACAACAACAGTTGCAGGTACAGGTTATGCGATGATCATGACGCGAGAGCGATGCTTGCTTGCGTTGAGTTCTTCTTCTGCTTCTTCGATCAGGGGATAGGTTCCAGGTCGGCAGCCTGGGCTACCAGGGTGGATGTTGTTTGAGTTTCTGTTTGTGATTCATCCGTAGTCGGATGATGCTCTGATGTATTGTGATGTTGTATTCATGTGGCATTGTATGCCTTATGTATGTATCCCCATCTATTATGTAATGTTGATGTAATGATATCCACCTTGCAAAAGCGTTTCAATATGCGGGTCTATCCTTGGTGGGACCTTCGAGTTCCTTTTGGATAGGGTCTCATATTGGCCGTGACAAGTTGGTATCAGAGCCTCGACTGACCCTAGGAGCCCCCCTGATTGATCGTGTAGTTTGGCCGTTGTTGAGTCTAGAAGAAAAATTGTTTTCGGAGTCTAGTTATATCGGAGAGTAGAAATTCTTTTTACTCCTCAGCCCCTTCGTCGCTCTGGTAAGGTTTCTTGACGTAGGTGTTTTGAATTACTTCTCTTCCCCTTCAAATTTTTCCTTAGGATCACGTAGTTGGTTTTCCAGTAGTTGTTCCTCAGCTCTTTTCATCCGGTGCATTTCTCGTCAAGTTGACTCAAGTCTCTTCATCTTTGAGTTCAATCCTCAGTGGTTTTCTTTCCCACCCGCCCTCCCTTCATCTTCTCGGAACCGGAGTCCATAATCGAGTTCCCTTCCTACTCGTGCGAAGTCTTTGCTTTCTTTTCTCAATCATTTCAACCGGTGTTGTCTCTTCAAGATATCCATCGTTTCCCCTCCCAAGTTGCCTTTGTTTTCCCGCCCTCCCACCCTTTTCTTCCCGGAGCCTCAGTCTCTTTCAAGCATCAATTTTCATTCGTGTGGAGCCTCTTCAGGTTTCGTCAATTGTTTCAACCGGTGAATTCTCATTTTGTTCGACATTCTTCAGCTCTTTTTCTTTCCGTGGACTCAATTCATGTTTTTTTCTGGTGTTGATCATATTCTTTCCCTCGGATCAAGTGTTCTCCTTGCTTGTTTGCCTCTCGCCAGTTTATCCTTCCGGAGTTCAAGACTTCTCAGGAGATTCGTCTGTGTTCGAATTAATTCGAGGTTGTCACCTCATTCGAATATTTCAATTGTTCCGGTGCATCTTCTATTTGTTCATCAATCCTTTTCAACGGTGCTTTCTCTTTAGTGGGCCCTAACCCACAGGTCTTTTCCCAGGATCTTACCTGACTCTTCTAATTATTCCGGAGCCATTTCAAATTATTTTCAAGTCTGACGTAAGTATGAATTTCATCAGTCAGATGCTTTTCCAGGATCGATTTCAAATCATTTCATTGTTGGCTCAACCTTTTCGGTTTTCATTCTCCCGGAGTGTCTTAGTAATTTTGGTGGTGTTTCTCGTCGTCTTTCTCAGTTTTGAAGATCGCAGAAGAGTTTTCCCTCTAAGTCTTGTCCGTTCTCTTGAAGATTCGTGGTTCTAGCTTCATATCATCCTCTCGAATTATTCCTTTTGTCAGATATTCTTTTCACCCATCCGGAGTATTTCAGAAGTTGATTTCTGTTTCTTTTCACCGGAGGCCATCGTTCAAGAAGAATTCTTCATCCTCACATTTCAGCTATCGTTATCCAATTATCCCGGTGCTTCATTCAAGTGTTCGTTAATCAGCTCATGATCTCTGTGTTCTTTTGCATCTAATTCCCTCAAGCATATTTGTTCTTCCAATTCTTCCCGGTGTTTCATTCTCTTTCATCAGTCATTTTCGAATTTTTACGGTGGTTCGTTCAAGATTCTTTTTCCTTGATCATCATTTTAATTCATTCATTCTTTCCAATCTTACCGGGGGTTCATGTAGACTTTCTCAAGTTTGCGGCATGTCACTTCTCAATCCTTTTCAAGAAGAATAAGTAATATGCAAAATCCATTGTTTGTCATCAATTTAATTTGATGAAGGATAAGCATACAATAAATCTTATTCTTATTTCATCCAAGCGAGTAATCCCTTCCTTCGGAGTTTGTTCATGAGGAATAAATTCTAGTTCCACGTATTTTCATCTTTTCTTTTCCGGAGTTCAAATTCCTCAGCCATTTCGTCGGAACCAACATCTAAATCATCGCAATGCTCATCTCGTTCTTTCTCCTTCATTCTATCTCATCATTCTTTTGTTACAGGAGTTCTTCACGGTGGTTATTCATGATTTAATTAATTCGTCAAGAGTTCATCAAGATTTTGTCGGTGGAGTTCAAATATCTGTTCTTCTCGCGTCTCGAAGTGCAATTAATTCTCCGTATTATTTTGAAGTGGAGTTTTGCATTTCTTCATTCTTCTCAGCTATTCAATCTTTTCCGCTTGTGGTCGGCGATCACCTCATAATTTTGAGATGTTTTCCATAAGTCCACAACAAGCTTATTCTTTTGTTGTTGGTTTTCTCAACAACTAAATTCAATCCTTCTAAATTCTTTTCATTCAATATTCTTTCAATTCTTTCAGTTCTTCTGGAGGCATTGCATTGTTCATCTTGTCAAGTGCCATCTCTTTGGGTGAAGTTCGTGTTCTATTCCTTCCATGTTTCAGCCGGAGTGCTGCCTAAATCCTTTCAGTCTTATTCGTTTCTTATCTCGTTCTAACCGGAGTTGTTTCTGAGTCTATCGTGTTTCCGTGAGCATTTGATTCTCATCATTCTCATTGTTCCCCTCTTTTTCTTGATTGCTCTCGATTCCTTGCTTCTTCTCTTCAGTTCTTTCTTCACCTCATCCCTTTTCCCTTCCGTCTCGGTCCTAAGATCTCGGGACGAGATCTCTTGTTAGTGGAGGAGTGTTATAACGCCCCGAGTCCGATGCGCCAGGTGTCCGCCAGTTATTCGCCGTTGTTGCCATGTCTTTTGCTTGCGTGTTGCATTTTATCATGTCATCATGTGCATTTCATTTTGCATACATGTTTGTCTCATGCATCCGAGCCTTTTCCCCGTTGTCTGTTTTGCAATCCGGCGCTCCTATGCTCTCCGACGTCCCCCTTTTCTCTCTTTTCGTGTGCGGGTATTAAACGTTCTCGGAATGGACCGAGTCTTGCCAAGAGGCCTTGGTATAGCACCGGTAGACCGCCTGTCAAGTTTCGTGCCATTTGGAGGTCGTTCGGTTCTCCAACGGTTAACCGGGTAACCGTAAAGCCTCCTTCTCTTTGCAGCCCAACACCCCTTCCAAAGTGGCCCAAAATCCATCTAACTCCCCTCCATGCTCTCGGTCGTTCGATCACGATCGCGTGGCCGAAAACCGCTCCTCATTTGGACTCTCCTAGCTCACTCTACCTATAAATATGTGGCCTCCCCAAAAAATTCACACATGAACCCTAGCAGTTTTCCTCCACGCGCCGCCAGACGCGTCCGCCCGCGCCGGACACGTCATGCATCCACCTCACCCCAACCAATCCCCACGCGCCACCTCACCCCAGCGGCCGCTCCCGGCCAACCGGAGCGCGCCACGTCACCAGCGCCGGCCTCTCTCTCTCCTCCGCCGCCGCGCGG